>NC_051849.1:133213741-133516771 GCF_905115235.1 Hermetia illucens | reverse complement strand
TGGCTTCTATAAATTCATAATGTCTATTATTAGCGGAAGAATCAAAAATATTCTGTCCGAGACACAGAAAGGTAGTGGAATTAAGTGGTTGTAAAAAGCGGCTCATTATTGAATTAGAAGGCAGGAAAACAACTTTTTAGTGGCTAGGTTGATCATGGCAAGCAGTTTTACAAGGTTCCAAACTGCCATGATATTCGTATGGAATTTGATCTAGATAAGTCGAAGGCAAAGCACGGTAAACACGTAAAATGTCTGCAGCAGCCCTTTATCGATCTCTATTCGTCAGGCTGTCTGCGGGAGAGGTATTTTCTAAGACGGAGCGAGTTATGTGTGCCATTCAAGACGGCATGGTTGCCTTCCGAGTTTATAAGAAGCTCACAATGAGAAAGTGGGTGGAGAATGACCAATGCAAAATGTGTGACGTTAGAAATATTTGACCATTTCATGCCATTGACGGACAGGCACTGTGCTGTAAGTAATTTGATTCATCAAAACTTTCCAAACAGACATGGGATAATGGTAGGAACGTGTTAATTGACCGATATGAACCACAGGCATTACTAGATACTTATGTTTACGGTATGTGTTGGGACAAGCAAATTTTAACCGAACCCCAAAAATCACACAACAAGCCTGACGTGCTGTTAGTTGACAAGACGAGTCGCTCCACATATATTATTAATGTTACTATCCCCCATAATTGGTGCATTGAACGGAAATAAGTGGAGAATAGGAGAATAAGAGTAACTGGCTCAGGAAATCGAAGCAGTTTGCCATTTCGAGAATTATAATAATTAATATTAATTTATCCCTTACGACGTCCGTAGAAGTCCAAGTACTTCCACACACCTGGTTCTAAATTTCCCATTATGACTGAGCATCACACCCATTACCTCCGTATATTTTTTAAAGGTACGATCGTTCGAGCCTAACTGCTTGGCACAAAGAACTAGTAATAGATAAGATCTTGCATTTGCCGAGATTTTGACAACTCGGAAATAAATAAGTTACTTTTTCTTTTGTCGCAAAATTTGTCGCCGATTGGACGGAAATGCGATACTAGATCCTCGGCACTTTGGCTATGAAAGACTTTTTGTGTCTTCCGGTCAAATTAAAAGTTATGATAATATACTATATATTCTTACCTTAATTTGAATAGAGATCAGCATGAGATGTATTTTGAGACCTGCATTTTATACAGAAGCATCGTCATGATCTTTCCAAATTTTCTCGGCTATTTTCGAAGAAGTGCATGTGACAGACAGGCAGACAGACAGAGCAATATATCCTTACTTCAAACGACCAGAAGTAGTTTTATCATCAAAGTCATTTGATAAGGATACATTTCTGGTGATATTACTGGTGAAGTACCGAGTTTACTGAAACGACTGCATATAAGATGCTTCAAATACCACAATAAATATATTGAGCGTCTGATGTTTCCACGATAAGATGTCCATAATCTCAGCTATTATTGCAACGCGAATATACGAAGAAATATGTCAAAGCATGGACAAAGACGAACGTAAGAAGTCGCGATGGGTGAAGCTTAGGAGAGTGAGGGCTCAAAATATGACGCTCAAAAAGTGTAACACGTCTCGCTTTTAGAACCTATCCAACCGAAAGATCAGAAAAAAATGACAGTAGTGTATCTAAACGAAACCTAGGCCTTAAAATGCGTCCGTTCCGAAAACTTCACAAAAAAAGTCAATAACAGTGTCCGGATAGCTGAGTGGTTAGAGCGCAAGGCTGTCGTACGGAAGGTCGCGGTTCAAATCTCACTGGTGGCAGTTGAATTTGTATCGTGATTTGGCGTCGGATACCAGTCGACTCAGCTGTGAATGAGTACCTGAGTCAAATCAGGGTAATAATCTCGGGCGAGCGCAATGCTGACCACATTGCTTCCTAGTGTACCGTTACGGTCTTGAATGAAGTGCTCTAACACACTTCAAGGCCCGGATCCAATATGGATTGTAGCGCCAACGATTATTATTATTATTCACAGTATATTACCATATTTTAAAAATTTAGCCGGAAAGCCCCCTTAAGTTCATGCTAGAACTACAAAATTTGGCACTTGCATAGAGGATAACATAAGGCATAACTTTGAAGTTTGAAGGAAATCAAACTATTATTAACAAAGTTATAGAAAGTGAAATTTTTACATTTTATGTAAATTTCGTGCATTCTAAAAAGTGTATGAGGTCATCAGAGCATATCAATTCGTCAATACCACAACAAGATGAGCTCACATGAATGGGAGGTCGCGGGGAAACATTTCGTTTTATTTTTTTAATCATTTATATATTAATATCAATTACTCGAGGCAGACATATGGATGTATACAGTATGTTAATGAAGCTTTGGGGTAAAGCTTAATTCAGTTAGATTTATTTGTACATTAAACCAGCGGCGTTCAATATACGTACTTTATATATACATATATATACTTTTATGCACGTAGTAAATCGAAAATAGGTGTGCGATCAATTTGTATACATGCACGTAGAATACAGTTTTCGGTAATAGACAATGGTGAGCATAATATCTACGTCTATAATATGTAAGTATTTCTTGTAGTTTGGAAAAATATGAAGGAATAGTTTGGGTTTTTAACCGTATAACACCACGCTCTCACCAATTTTCGTGCAAACGGTCCAGCTGCCTCCGAATAAATCGGGTGTGGCAGACAGACATCGACTCGATTCTATTATATTAAGATTTTATTTCAACCAAACCCTTAAACAAGTCGCGAAACCGGATGCTTCTGCTATGAAA
Organism: Hermetia illucens; assembly: GCF_905115235.1. NCBI lineage: Eukaryota > Metazoa > Arthropoda > Insecta > Diptera > Stratiomyidae > Hermetia > Hermetia illucens. The sequence continues at coordinate 133,513,993 of NC_051849.1, read as the reverse complement.
GGTTTTGTGTATTTATTTTATAAAGACATTTGAGTGTCCGTTTGTTCCATTACTACGTACCACGTAATATCTTATATATAAAAATCAATTGCTGTTCGTTAGTCTCGCTAAAACTCGAGAACGGCTGAACGGATTTATCTTATCTTGATTTTGAAATGTCCGTCGAGGTCTAGGGAAGGTTTAAAAGGTGAGAAAAATTCGGATAATTGCCGGTGAAACCCTAAAAACAGCACTTTTCTTCTTCCCATATAAACGTTTTTTTCTAAATAAAATTTAGAGTCAATTTGAACTTTATTGATATTCAATAAAGTTCAATCACACATGCGTTCATCGGACCTCATATTACAACCAAGTGACAATCTTTTATTTCTAAAAAGACAAAAGACATTAAATGTTTCACAGCTCAGAACATGTTGTGTTGTATTGGAAAATAGAATTTCTGTTTTTAGTATTTTTGTTTCTCACCGTTTAAACCTTCTCTGAATTTCCATAAATATTTCAAGACCAAACTAGACTACCTAGACCTAGACTAAATATTAAGTTTTGTTACAAATTAAATTTCTGAACGCAACGATAATATTTGAAAGTAGATTTGACAACCAACTAATATGTCAACCCATCCTGTTGCACTTTAAAACACGGAAAGAAGTATTACGATATTGTGTTACGATATCTATGAGTGCGCGAGATCTTTCTTTACTTTGGCGATCCTTTGTGATAGTGACATTCCAGGAAATGTGTTCTTTTTTGGATATTTTGCGATTGTGACACTTTACTGCTAAGTGAGCGAAAAATTTTCTCACTTTGATTATTTACAATTTGCCGAGGAGAAGACGACCTGACTTCGCAGTCAATCAAATGTGCAAAGAAGTACCTCACGTGCTAACCGCACTGATGACCAGAGAGGGACAGGTCAAGAAAATAGTCGTATTGCTATGTCAGAATTGCGTTATTTAGTGAATGATAATGAAGTAGATAGGCTTAGAATGCAACGAGTTCGTGCACATCAAACACAGCAACAGCAATCACGACATAATGAAATTTATCAAATTCGCAGACGGAATGCTCCTGTGATTCTCGAACGAGCTGCATTCCACTATGATCCGGCAATTGATTATAGTGCCGACAAATCGGTAACAATTGGGGAAATGAAAATAATTTGTAAATATTGTAAGGCGTTAAAATACACTCATGAATCTACTGGATTATGTTGTGCTGGAGCAAAGTAAAATTGCCACAATTGCTCCCACCACCAAATCCTTTACGATCTTTAGTTTCTGGGATTGGAAATGATTCTAAGCACTTCTTGGCCAACATTCATAACAGCTGTTTCCAGATGACATCATTTGGCGCTACACATATTATACAGGACAATTTCATGTCCACTTTCAAGGTATTATTTACCAGAAAATTTTTTTATAATATTCAATATGTACTAAAATGTATGTATCGGAAATAATTAATCGATAAATTTTTAAAAATTACAGAAGGTAGTACGAAGTCTGCCGGGTCAGCTAGTATATTTATACAAATATTCACTTTCAAGTGATATTGAGATTCAAAGTCTAGAATTTACAAAGAAATGACAATTTTAACCACTTTATTAGTAATAGTGCGATTTCCGTCAAACTTATTAGGACTACGCTCTATATTATAGCCTACATTGCTGCGAAGGTCATGGTGCTAGGATGAACATGAGGGGGGTTTTGCAGTCTTTTACTAAAAATTATACCAATATACTATTATTAACTTTACTTGAACAGATATCGGTGTAGGGTATTTTTTGATAGTCCTCTCGACTTTTCGTTTTCGTTTTTCGGTTGGGTAGTTTCTGAAATGATTACTTTCAACCCCCGGAATCTACACCTTTCCAGCAAATATCAAAACTAAGACCGACCTCGGAAAGTGCTAACCGAGGCCATTCATTTGGTACCCCACATGAATATAATTGGTGGAAAAAGAATGACATTCCCCTTTTCCTTGTATGCCCCCCCCCCCTTAAATTCGGCGGAGAAGGATGTAACTGACTGTATGCGTGAGCATTCACAATTCCCACCTTTTTATCAAATTTTGAGTCAATCGCTACAACAGTCTCTGAGTTGTCGTGGCGAAGATCGCAGTTCAAATCTCACTGGTGCCAGTGGAATTTATTATCGTGACTGGAAGTCGGATACCGGTCGACTCAGGTGTGAATGAGTACCCGAGTCAAATCATAATAAAGTAATAAATTTCGAGCGAGCGTAATGCTGACCACATTGCTTCCTACAGTGTACTTTAGTGCACCGTTGAATTGCTCTAACACACTTCAAGGCCTGATCCAATATGGATTGTTGCGCTAACAGTTATTATTATTTTTCTGTACCGATACTTGGTTAAAAAAGTTGTGAAAGCACTTATAGAATTTTATTTTCATGCTTCGTAGTTGCTCTCATTTGTGTATCTGGATAAAACGTGGACACCAAATAGTGTTTTTCTCGAAACTGCATACTGGAAGTCTGCTACCACCATAGCCCAAAATCTATCCAACGGAATTCTTTTAAATTTTCACGATTTATTCAGAACATATTTCTACAGTCCGCAAACTAGGATAATTGCAATTCATTCAGTAGTTTTTTTCATTAAAGAAGCGTTGTAAAAACACCAAAATTCACAAAAAAAAGTTTACCAAGGCACTGAAAATTGAGCTTTTTATATTTTTTAATAATCCTAGTTTGCGGACTGTAATTAAGTCTGTACGTTACAACGCTATTTACTTTTTTTTTTAAAATGATCGCAGCGAACTCTAGCGTGGCAGCAGAAAACACCTTTTTTTTGGAGATGGGTGTATAAACTGCTTTGTATTTCAATAATAAATTATGCTCTCGGGCTGGAAAAATTACTACACATACTCAAGATATTAATAAATATATGGTAAAAGCTTTGTATTTGTATCTTTATCCAGTTCTTCACAAAAAATTCTAAAAAAGGCGAAAAAACAGCCTCCACACATACTCTGTTGAGTTGTTCACTACTCCACGGTGCAGCCTCCACTCGTATTCTAAATTTCACAGCTCGTGAAAAAATACACGATGTTTCATTTATTGCCCACTGTTTTTAATTGCCGAGAAATCACACTATGTACTAAGGACTGGAGCATGAAATTAAAACGAAAAGCAGGAATTAGCAACTTTCTATTACACCAGTGACAATCTAATTGAAAAGTGTTATAACATAACAAAGTTCGCTTTGGGTGACGACTAGAAGCAGAAGAGACCAGTTCTTCTCCATGCGGTCCCTCTGCTTCCAAACAACGGCACTTTCTCACCGCTAGCTCTCCACTCCAGTGGCGAGTTATACAAAAAACGTAAAGAGTTCCGGTGCGCCATCTATCCCCTCGTATTCGTAACATGCGAAATAAATTCCGAATGCCGCGAATCCTGCCGCGCCACAACCCCCTTAACATAACATGTAGGAAGACAATGCATTCAGTGATTGTTTGTCTCCACTTGAATTAGAAGCATGAGCAGCATATAGGGATGTCGTTCATATATATAACAGTTGGTAAACATAAGTTACAGATATACATTCTAAGAGTTGTTAATTTGAAATATTCAATCTAGATTTTCAGGTACGAATATGACCATCAAGATGCATTTTATCTTCAACCACTTTCTTTTTTCCCCTGAAAACATAACAAAACAGGACCGACAATACGGAGACGCAGCAATGAAGCGATTTGCCAAACCAAACTATAATAATTACCATTAAGTTGACACTTTTCCCCCATTTTGGTCTGACGGGGATTCAAATTTTCGTAATTTTGTATACTATTGCTACAAAAAATAACACTATTCTTTTGTTTTTTTTTGTTGGTTCGAAAAAAGATTTTCAAAGCCGAACAAATATCGCAAAAATACCGAAATTTGAATGAAATTTAAACATTGGTGCTCTTTAACTCACCCATCTTTTATTGTATCTAAAGGATTAGTATATAATTTGAAAGATAATTTAGATTTGTTTTTAATGAAATGCTAATTGTCGAAAATGGATCTAGTATTCCACCTAAAGGTTTTTTAAAGTGAAACCCTATCCTCAAAAACATGAATTTGCAACTAAAAAAAACTGCAGGAGCGAAAGAAAAAATTAATGTTTTTTCCATCAGAACACTAAAACTAATCCATTTAAACATGAAACTTTCAGTTGCGATTTTCAGTGTAAACCAATGACATCAATCTAGTAGATATGTCCCTGCGAGCAACGTATATCCAGATATAAATTGCCATAATAGGTCTGTCATTCTTATTGGTTACGATAGTTTATAATCAAAGATGTTTCCGCTCAATTGTAGCAATTGAAGAAATATTTGTAATGAAAGCAAAGAATAAAAAATTTCATGAATTGCTTCCTAAAAGATGGCTGATTTTCATGGCAAAAAATTACACTTTAAATGCCTCCTCTGTGATAAAATTATTGTCTGTGGTTAGATGAAAAATACAGCATTTCTCTTACCTTGCCGCCTTAATTAACCAGATTGGGCCCTGCTGTTTTTGGAGTATAAACTCAAACAGGGCTCCTAGTACCGAAGCAAGTTTTTACTATCGCATTCGATGATAACGTCAGGGTAGCCAGAACATCTCGCCACCCAGATGCAGTTAAAATCTCTCTGAGCGAGACTATCTGGACGATAAACTCTTAGCTTAAAGTGTTCTTTTGTTGGTGGTGGAGCTTACTCGGCACATTTAGTTCATATTTAAAAACAAGTCGGAATACCGGAAGCTAGAGGCTTCATACCTAAAAATTCTAAATATGCCTTGATATTTTTCCAAATACCAACTTCGCCGTTTATAAGATTTGATAACCCACTCGACTATTTTCAGTGAAAAAAAAATGTACAGAATTTTTCACATACATGGAGAGCGCCCTTCAAACCGAACATCAAATGGCGCCACTTGCTATAGGTAAAGAGATTCACAAATTACACCTTCTCACCAAATTTCGTGACAATTGGTTTCCCTGTTTCAGACAGACGGACCGACAACATCGACTCGATTCTAAAAGCAGTGGAAAAGGAAACTGATAGAGAGAGTATACAATGACGTTAACAAGATTTTATCACCGTGAAGCGGATATTCATTTTATTTAGGAAAATTAGTACATTGTGTATGTAAAATTTAAGAAACATCGGGGTAAACAACAACATTTTGGGGTAAGAAACACACTTTTTTTAAAAAGCTAGTATCTCAACACAGCTTACTCGGTTTTCGCAAGCAAACTTTTATATTCTAAAGTGAAATTTTAGCTGCGATTCGACGTCTATTATTATCATTTTAGTGGTCTAAAGGAGGCGATTTGTTTTAGAGCAGAAGATGCCTGTGGTAGCCAGAATTGCATGAGAATCGCCTGGCATACAGTTTGCCTTGTAATTGTGAATCACTCTGTATACGTGGGGGACATAAATGCCAACTGTATTTTTAATATGCAAATTTTGTTTGCTTCTTACAACTGGTGCTCAGAGGTGGCGGCGAGGAAGATGGGGCGGCAACCCTATCGGCCAAACCAAAACCAAGTGGCCGAGGAGAATCTCCATAGTGGTGGCACCGGGAGACGCTGTAATCACTTTGGTTTGCCGGCCATGATTCAGTAGGCGAATGCTCCCAAGGCCTAATCAGGGCGATCAGACCCGAGTCTGCACGGGGACTCATCTGAAGTGGCGAATTGGTCACGAAACCTTACCAGGGGTATACTGGTACCATGGGAACCGGGAAAGACCCTGGACTCACATACTTCGGGTGAACTCCTGTTATATGTGAGCACAGCTCGGTTATTTGCGGTTGGCTCCCCCTGGTGGGAGTTTCATGGTGGTTGTGGTTATGTGCAAGCGAGAAGAGACCTTCGGGCCTCGACGTGGTGTTGTGTATCAACACGGGTGCCGTACTCCATAGTTCGGTAGAGATTTAGGTAATTCTTGCATCCACCAGTATGAATGCTAAGCCATGCACTTGGTATAGACTGGTACCGTTGTTGCTTGTCTCAGCGGGGCTCTGATTGTGGTCACAAAATCAATCCGTGTCTTAAGAGGACCGTAGGATTAAGTCTCACGACAGGTGCCTACGTAAAACACCATGGGTTTCACTGTTTCTTACAACTTTAAGCTTTCTGGCACCCCTTTATCTGTGTGTCTTTGCTGAATATCTATGGAAAAATTCAGCCGTGCGAAAGTCAGTTTTTTACGAAAAGTTGACAGGTTTGGCAGCGCACCAAGGTTTTAGTCTTTCAGCAGGTCTTCTGACTGCGACAACTACGCCTTGTTGTCCTAAGTGCGAACTATAGTTACGAACTTGCAATCAATAAAATCCCACATAAAACGATATATTTTTAGAACGAAATTTGTCAGAACTTTAATAAATTTATTATTTGTGATTTATTATTTGTTTAGCTCTTCTACCGTGCTAATTTGAATCCACATTTTCAATTGATAATTCTTATACATCTCAGTAAATAAAATGTTTTCGAATAAACTGTGCGGATAGTAAACCGACTTTAATAAGTTTTTGTGTCATTTAAGATTTTGAAACAGAACACCTGCTACCCTCTATTTGTTTAAAGGCCAATTACCTCGCAAAGGGTAGAGCATGCCATTCGTCTTATAAGGTGACCAGCAAAGTATCTACCGATATTCATGCACCCTACAAACTTTTACTCAACAAAGCATTGAATATGGATAACGTAAATGCCAAAAAAGATTTATGCAATTGCTGTGAGCTTTGCTGAGAAGTGTCAGCGAGTAAATTCGAGAAACGATTATCTTGTTCTCGTTGGAGCCATTCTCCGTATCATCCTTATTGCACCAGACCTGAAATCTATGGACTTATTTGCGTTACAATTACTCAATGTTCACACTGATTTCAGGTCATCATAGTTATTTCCTAGCAATGGGAGTGCTATCGGATAAAGGTTTTACCTAAATTCTATCCATTTCCTCTAATAGAGTTGGCCAGGCCTGACCATTATATCAAAACTATAAGTCCGAGAACCATTACTCAGGCCATCATGCAAAGTATCTATGGATGCAATATGGAAGGGTTCTGCACGTACCTAAGTGTGTATACAGAGTCGTTGAGGCTATGTCCACACATCCGGGAAATCCATAAGCGAATTTCGGTTGCCGATGGTGCGGTGTAGAAATTAGCATATGCACGTTAAATGCACGGCATGCAGGCATGGGTCGATTCAGCGCCAGTTCCAGGGCGAGTTCTGCCACGAATTCTTATGCTAAACGTAAACGAACTCTGGACATCGAGGAAGGCATGCATGTTTCATTGAGGAGACCTGGGACGCTGGCATGCTACAAAAGGTATTCGGAAGATTATGCAGCAGCTGTTGGATTTACGAGACAAAGGTGACCTACCGTGCATTATCATTCCATCCTGAGCAATATTCAATATGCAAGTAGCTATTCAACAAATGTACCAGAGGCACAAGATAAAATCGTTGCCACGTGTCACAATTTATGCAGCTCTATTTTCGTGGCTCCAAGATACTGTCAGGAGCAGAAAAGGTGTTCCGCGTGAATGCATGCGGAGTGCGGAAGAATTCACAATTTGGACCATTTGTATACTACGTGCAGTTGTAATGAAAAGATCGAGCATGTGACACGTTGACATTAGAGACCAAATACGTGTAACACGGATATGGGAGGAATAGTTGTGTATCGTATCCAATTGGATGGATACGGAGCATTCGAAAGAGGTAGAAGGTATGATTTTCACTACACAAAAAACCAAACCCTCCCATGATCTGCATGTTGTACCGCATGCATTCTTATTTAACATCCCAAATGGAGTTAATCAACCAAGCGCGGGAGCGTTTTATATTATTAATGATTTCTTCCGATATTCAAGAGTACAATCAAATAATATATGTACTTCTAATTTGCAGGCCCCCCTGCAGGTAATTCTCAATCATAGAATATGGTCACATATATGCTGATTGCAAACGATGTGCTAATTTTTAAGAAAAGAAAGTATATTTGGAATCCTAATTAGACAGGAAATTAGGTCTTTCAGGTATGCGGTTGCAAATAATAATCTAAGTAAATTATAAGAAATAATGTTTGATAACGCATTTGATTCGCAATGATCAAAAGACCATCGTAAGTGAAGCCGACTAGGAAAGGAGAGCTACCCCAAAAGCCTAAAAAATTCCGGGTCCTTTGAACGGTCTAGTCCCTCACATGCTATTGCTCAGAACCTCACATCACCTGAAAAATCAACAAATACGGAACATTGCGCGAAAGTAACGAAAACTTAGCAAAAAAAATAACGGGTCGGCCTCGCGCCTAGAGGGATAAAACTCTGAACTCGAGTGCCGGGATCGAGAGGGAGGATCAACGACGCATCGTATTATCAAAAAGAATCAAAATTATTTGTTAAAAAATATATACAAAAATAAACTGAAAATAAAAGGAAGAAAGAAAAATATTTAAAACAAGTCGGGAAACCGGAGGCTTGACGCTTCAGGTATAAAATTTTTGTGTTTCCCTATGTGAGGAGTATAACGTTCTGCATTGGCTTATAGCATTGACCCGAGATATTGAAATCGTTCAGTTCTGGGCAGGGTACTGCCATTGCCAGAACTGAGCGATTTAAGTAACTCGAAGGGCAGGTTACTGCCATTGTCAGAACTTAGCGATTTAAAAATCTCGAGTCAACGCTATCAGCCAATGGAGAACTGCGTAATGAAATTGTTTCACGCATTAATGCAACCTGGATGAAGTGGCATTCCCCAACTGGTGTTCTTTGTGAACGACGTATCAGCGCACGTCCCAAATCTAAAATTTACTGCAATGTCGTCCGTCTGCCGCTCTCTATAGTTCTGAGTGTTGGCCGACTATAAAGGACAATGAACGGCGTCTTGCGGTAATGGGGACGAAGATGTTGCATTGCACTGGTGGCGTGACACGTTTTGATTACGTCTGAAATGAGAATATCCCCGATCGATATGGGTTTGCACCGATCGTGGAAAAACTGCAAGAGAGGCGTTTTTGATGGTGTGGTCACGTAATTCACGCTAATGAGAATTCAACAACCAGCATTGGTCAGAACATCGAAAGTAATCGTAAGCAACCAAAAAGACGGCCAAAAAAATGATGGCTTGATACGCTGGATGGGAATTTAAAGGTCTCGCCATTACATCGTGAGCAGGCATTTGATAAAATAAAATGACGAAACCGATCACCACAAGCCGACCCGGCTTGTGAACTGAATGCTGAAGAAAAAGAAAAAGATATGAGGAGCGACCAGTGCACGGCAGCTCCGTGTAATATAGCTAAAAATTCCATTGCCCTCTATTTTCTAGAAAGTGATTGAAATAAATCATTTGATGGAAAGCCCTGTGTTGATAATGGTCAACCTCATACGCTTCACGCTCTGAGTTTAATATTATTAGCAAATGCCAACAATTTAACCAACATCAAATATAAACAAGTCGGAATACCGGAAGCTGGGCGCTTCGGGTATAAAGGTTTTGTGTTCATATTATGTGAGAAACTTCAACGCACATTTTTCTGTCCGTATATAGCTACAAATCCAACATAATCCTTCATATTTTTCCAAACTACGAGACATACGTACATATTACAGCCATAGATATCACGGTCACCCTAAACAAACAAACTGCCTATTAACGAATACTGTACACATATATGCACGTATATAAATTGATCGTACCCATATTTCCGATTTACTTCTTACATCTATTTGAATTAGGCACTACCCGCAAAGTTCATTAGCACGCATATATTATATACCTACATACACACATGTCTGGCTGACAAATAACTAAAAAATTAAAACAAAATAATTCTCTGCGACCCAATTCATAAGAACTCATTTCGTTGTGGTATTGACGAATTGACATGTGATGATGACGTCATGCAGGTTGTAGAGTGCACGAAATTCACAAAAAATTGGAAAGTTTCACGCCCTATAACTTTGTTAATAATTGTTGGATTTTCTTCAAACTGACCAAACTGTGCATTCTGTTCTTCATTACACGCATGCCGAATTTTGTACTTCTGGGATGAACATAAGTGGGGGTGCCGGGTAAGTTTCTAAAATGTGAAAATATGCTATTATTAACTTTATTTGTGCAGATATCGGAACCGGATATATTTTGAGGCCTAGATTTCGTAGAGATGCACCACTGTGATTTTTCTCAGATTTTTCGGTTGGATAGGTTCTGAGAACGAGACCTGTTACACTTTTTGTGGGTCATATTTTGAACCCTCACTCCCCTCTGTTTCATCTAATATCAAATATTGAACCAGATTCGAAAAGTACTAATTGAGACCTTTCATTTGATACCCTACATGGCTACATTCTGTGAAAAAAAAATTTGCACCCTCCATTCACATGTATGGGGAGCCCCCCTTAAACTTAACGCAAGATGGCGGCACTTACTGCATGTAAAGGGATCACCAGATTACATACTCTCACATTTTCGTGACAATCGGTCTTGTCGTTTCCGAATAAATCGGGTGTGACAGACAGACAGACAGACAGGCAGACAGACAGACAGGCAGACAGACAGACGGACAGACGGACAGACAGACACCGTCTCGATTCTAATAAGGTTTTGTTTCACACAAAACCTTAAAAAGGGCTAGGGAGAATTAGATTCTTCTTGAATGGAATTTTAATATTTCACTCGAATTTCAATTATTCTCGTTAATTATGACATCAGCATCTTATTTGTATGGCTTAGGATGCTGTTAATTAGCACGAAAGTTTGAACTTCTATAACTGACTATATGACACTAATAGTTGGATTTTCATGGAACTTGGCATGTGTATGCACGAGTCCGTCCTCTATGTCGGTGTATTTAGTATACCTACGATGAACCTAAGGGGAGTTTTTAGTCAATTTCTAAAAGTTGATAATATACTATTAGTAAATTTATTTGAGCAGATACCGGAATGGGACATATTTTGAGGCCTAGATTTCATCTGGGTAGTTTTCGAAAATGAGTCCTGTCTCACTTCAAATGCGTACGTTTTGACCCCTTACTCACGCACTTTGCAATTTATGGCAAAACTAATGTCAGTTTCGGAAAGTACAAATCGAGACCTTTCATTTGATACCCTACACAACTATATCCGGTAAAAAAAAATTTGAATCCCCCCTTCGCATCTATGGGGAGTCCCCCTTTAAACTCCACCTAAATTTATGTCACTCGCTGTATGCGTGGGACTTTATAGCTCCCATCTGTCCACCGAATTTCGTTCGGATCGGTTTAGTCGTTTTGGAGAAAAATGCGTGTGACAGACAGACACACAGGCAGACAGACATTGAATCGATTTTAACAAGGTTAACAAAAATCATGAAAGTAACTCTTTAGAGAAGAAAACCATTAGAAGACCTTTTTCCATGTATTTTTTGCAATTTTTTTTTAATTCGAAAAATCATTTGGAATTCAATCAGAATTGGACATTACATTAAATATATTATATTCTTTTCGCAACCTTAAAGGCAAAATTAATAGTGAAGGTACGACCCCACACATGCGTCTACAAAGTGCACTGCCTGCCAAAATATCTTTTTATTGTTTTTTTAGACAGCAATACACACTTAAGCAACACTGCGCGACGCGATATTCATCGAAGCGACGTATGGGGTGTCATTTCCTTATAATGAACTCAGGTGACTGCTACAATTTTTCTGTTTTAGTTGAAAAATATGTAGTTTGTAGTTGGCTGCTGCGCTAGTGCAATCTAGGCATACCGGGTCGCGGCAGTTATGCTGAATGTAGTGTCGCGTCACGTAGCATATATGGCGTCATACCTTATGCTACAATATTCCGCTGGAGGTCGTAACTAGAGTTCTGAAACCACTGGACGTGTAGCAATTCCAATTTTTATTCGAAACAAAACAGATTTTAATTTCACATCAATAAAGGTGCGACCGCGTATACACTATGCGCCGCGATATTACATTCAGCACAACTGCCCCGACTTGGCATGCCCATATTTCACTAGCGCGGCAGCCAGCTGCAAACAACTACATATTTTGACATTTTAACAGGTAGATACAAACCAAAACTGAAAAATCATAGCAGCCAACTGAATCCAATATATGGAAATGACCCGCGACGCTGCAAAATATTCTCTCCCATGCAACTCAGCGTCGCGTCGTGTCGCTTACCAGAATGTCACGCCGCTCAGCATCGCTCAAGTGTGTATTGCTGCTAAAAGGACTATAAACAGGAGGTAAAACTGCTTAGGCAAGCCTCGAAGTTTTGCGGGACAGAAAATCGTCCGCTGGACGGGGCTTTTCAGTTTAAGTTTCCCTCCTGTGTATAGTCTTCTTGATAGCTGCCTGCGAAATTATGCTAAGACATTTTCAGAAGCACTGCAGCTTGTGGCCGCGTCGCGTATAGTATATACGGCGGTACCTTTACTCGTTATTACAAACAAAGTACAGTTACAATAAGTACAAAACCACTCGTACAAACGACTGGCGCCAAGTATTTATTATTACTATTACATTTATTTATTATTATTATTATATAACGCTACAAACTTTCAAAAAGGCCATGAATTTCGTTTTGAAATTTCTGCACCGTAAGCTAAGCATTTATGCAAAAGAAGTCGAGAAAGCCTTCTGGTTCTCCCCTTTATGGTTGGTGCCAAATCTTCTCAAGTCCGTCATCCCTATCGTATCAAAGAGTCCTTCCCGAGAGGTAACTTTCGAAGAGCTTAGTCAAATACCTGGGGACACCGGTTTTAGCCAATAAGCTTTTTATCAACTCCGAATTGGCTCCTATTATTTGACGTCCAATGTTACCAGGGCACATCATTTATTAGACGGCATTATGTCCCGAGCTAGCTTCAAAACAACATCGATCATTGAGGAGACTTGATCAAAACGAAAATGTTGGCCCCATCATTTTCTGCATAACAACCCTGTAACTTACTCCCTAGGAGTTTTAGTTCGCCTCCGCACAATTTCCTTAAAGAATAAGAATAAATAGCCTGCTTAACCCAACCGCGAAGTTTCGCGTATATGTCTCGTTTCTTGCCGAAGATTCCTTTAGATCGTTGGCAGATCCTTCTTCGTTTTGAGAATGATCCTTCTTGCTCGAAAGTATGCAGCAATAACTCCGCGATTTCTTTGTTTCACCCATAGATTCTGCGTCTCAGCATCTGCGCTATCTATTCTGAAGCCGCTGGGAACGCACATTGCTACGCGACCCATTTTCGATCTGGAGGAAAATTGCCTATTAGTCGCTACGAATATAGTGCTTATTGATAAATCTCGCACATGTAGTACTCACATATGTCAAATCGGCAATTCAGTCCCATCCTGCCCTCGAAAAGTAAATACACATCCGGTATTTTGGTGTTAGTAGATCGATTGCCCACTCCGTAGTTCACGCGTTGGAATCACCCGCTATGATTTTAGAGTTTCGATTTCTTGGTTTCGAAACTAGGATATCTAGCATTTCCTTGAATTGTGCGAGCGTCGCGCTTGGTGGAGCGTAGAAACTATATACGCAAATGCCTGTTGTTTCTGCCCAAATGAATCCAGTTTCCGGAAATTCAATCACTGCCTGAATGAATTGATTTTTAGACTCTCATATTGCAACCTTGGCAATTACACCTTTAGTCCAGGTTCCGCCCCTATTATTACGATAAGGGTCGCAGATAACGGCCACTTCGACTCACTTCTCATAAATGAAAGCAGGTCTTGCGTTGTCTCAGTTTGCATCAACCTATTTTCTTCATTACATGCAAGGCTCACCAAATACTGGGCATTTGCTGTTGTCTGCGACAGGCGTGTTAATAGGATTAAAGTTCATGAAATAAAATTCGCAAGCCATCTCCCCAAAGTGGTTCTTGTCGATATGTAGTAGTGAATTCACTTGTTAAACTAGGATATTTTGGAACAGCCATTGCACTGTCGCCTTTCAAACCGAACCGAATCTTGAGCACGTTTCACATAGGACAATATATGGATCTTATTGGCGTTGATCGTAGCGGCATTTATCTTTCTTCAATTACTAGAATTCTCTGTATTTTGAAAGTATTTATCATATGCACTTTTTTCAATGAAGAACTTCTTTACATTTGCTGATTCCTCAATCTGATATCAAGGCAAAATATATTCGGTCAACTAATAATAATATGGTTTTCCTATCGTTTAGAACACGCTCCGAATGAGTCTACAGATTAACTTTAGTCTGAATTTATGTAATTTTGGGTCGTTTTGTGCAGTCTACAAGGATGACTTCAATAAATGGTTCACTCACATTCAATTAATTTTCAGTTTTACAAATTTATTGGACGGAATAAAAAAACTCGCTTACGGCTCTTCCTTACTTTCATCTCCCAACAAATGTCCTATCCGCTTTTAAACAACTGTCTGAGTCCACCTGATCACAGGTCAATGTGTCTTAGCGGCACATGGTCCAGCTAATTTTGTTTTGGTTAATCCCACCCTTGAATTTTAAATTCATTGTTGACGGTGCAAATAGTAAAAACTGGATAGATTTTTTCTATCATTCCAGCCAGAAACACACGGTGGAAACGCATTTCATAGTATGCACCATGAGCACGTCTATGTGGAAGCAAAAGTTCAGCGATCGAATATTAGAAAATTACTATATTAAAACTTGAAATGCATATTTAAATGGAAATAGATTTTAGGAGTTTGTAGAAATGTGACAAGTTGGTAGGATTTTGTAAACCAAGTAAAAATGGTCATTTTGAAAATAAAATTTTTAATATAAGTGAACGTCAGAATGGAAATTAAGAAATTGGAAGGAGCATATTGGAGAAGCTAAGGGGTGCTAAACGTGACGTTTCTCTCAGAAATGTTGCATTTTAGCAAATCCATTACCTCGTCAGCTTGTGCACAGATAAGGCTGTAGAGGCACTGTAGTGTGGAGACGCTTAACGGAAATTTATCCGAGCTTCACACCAAAATAGCCCCACTCACCACGACTGGAAACTCAACCACATGAGTGTCTCGCCCACCAGTTGGTGGCATGTTGATAGCCACGAGGGCGGTGGAGCAACCGGGCAGAGAAACAGTCTGCCGTCAACCAACGAGAGAAACTTTTCTGCCGTCATGGGAAAATAATTTAATTATACTAGACTTAGAAGAAGCAGATTTTAATAAGCCGGTTTAAAATAAAATGTAATAAAATAAGTTGAGTTATTATAAGAGAATGAAAGTGGTTTGATTTAATTTTAAAAATAAGTGAAGCCAAAGGCGAACGAGAATTTGAGAAGCGGACACTACAATGTATATTTTCGTATTATATTGTATAATATTCTAAAGCTTCACATCCAATTCTTTCTTAATTCTTTCTGAAGGGAGTTCATTTATAATTTCAAACATTTGGACACTTCACATGGGGGAACATCCAATTAAGATTTCTAACTCATTCATTGCTACAGCACAGGCGTGCTCCGTCTGAATCCATGGTTTAATGATCTCAACCATTAATCAAAGAAGATTGCGATAAGCGCATGTGTCAAAATTTGGCGATATAATTAAAAACACTTCGCCGATTGAAACCGCTTCAAGTGTTTGTTAAAAGCAGAAGTAACGGGCAGCAAATTCATGAGATTCTACAATTGGTACCTATACAAGTAGGTAATGTCGAACAGTAAGGGATACAGTTGTCTCTGCCATTAAACTGTATTGCTAGCCAGTAATAATGTCAAGTTAAAGTGTTAAATATGGATATTTTGTTGTATGCAGAAATAGAGCCGAGGTGGATAAAAGGCAAGACAGAGGCGGAGAGGGGATAGTATCAAACAATATCACCCTCACGCACCAGAGTCCAATGATTTCGTAATGGGCATTGCTCCAAATCCAACCACTATATTTCTGAATCCGCGGAAGATGTAAAACAGAGCACTTGGGTTACGATCCCTGGAGGACTCATCAAATCCATTGCTGCAATTGAGAAAACAACCCAGATGATCACAACTAGCACGAGAAAAGCTTACGAAGAGAGCTGTCCTCTCAAGACGCCAGAGAAGGGTAAAAAGCCATTGTGCAACTCGGATTTGGCAAAATAGAGGCGAACGACAAGGTTGCTCCTCAATCGGCCTCTAAAGTCTGGCTGAGGGTTCACAAAGGTCTAAAGAAGAGCACAAGGTCTGCTAAACGATAATGATGGAGACTCTTTTCGAAGATGGGTATACAAAATCTGATGGATAAATGGCAAACTATTTGCTTGAAGGGCACTTTCCAGGCAACATCCAAACTCTCATCTCAGGGCTAACAAGTGCATACAGCCTCACAACAACAAGCTTTTAGGGATATCAAATTCATAGACCTTGGTTCAAAATCGGGGTGTCTGAAGTTTGTTACTAAGGCAGGCCTAGGACGGATACCGGTTGTTGCGCCGTTGATGATGAATTTACACCCCGGTTTACATATTCAGAATACATACCGTGCATACAAGGCATACATTGGGTTCCACGTGTTTAGAAATGAATATCACCTTCCTAAACCCGTGGAACCCGCCGACATAAGGCTTAAAAATTTTCGACCAATCAGTCTAGCTTCTTTTCTAGTACAAGGTCTGGGAAGACTAGTAAATTCATTCACAAGGAATACATACATCACTGTATGCAAAATGCCTATCAGGAAGGCAAATCCACGCAGACAGCACTCTATGAGCTCACGGTAAAAATCGAAAAAGCGGGGTCCCAAAAAGAAAATGTTTTGGGCGCATTCATGAACACCGAAGGCACCTCCAATTAGGCTCTGTTCGCGGCGATTTGTGACGCGACAAGACAGGAATATTAGGTGGGGCAACTGCCGAGGAAATTTAGCTGGTACAAATAGTCAAGCAGTTAGGAGTATATTTCGAAAAAACGCTTATCTGGAAGCACCATATCCAGGAACAATATCAGAAATCCTGCGGGCTACTCAAATGGTGTGGGACTGCGGTGGATAAGATTTGGCCACTTTCACCACACAGATTCATAGGACGTATACATTGATAATAGAACCCATTTTGAATTATGCATGCTTCGTTTGTTGCCCGAGACTGAACTTGCCAACAAAAAAAAATTACTGACGCAAATTCAGAAGCTTGGTTGCCTAAGTTACTACGCCGACCACGGCACACGAAACTATCCTAAATTTATCCTCCATTTATTTGGAAGTGAAACGGAAGGCAGCTATGTAGGTTTGATGCCATTGATGGGTGGAGAGGCGGCCAGTCATACAGTCATGGACGATTATGGAAATGACGACCATATTCCAGGCGACGATATATGTTATTTCATTAGCAGCAGAAGAATACTTGCGACAAAAATGGCGAACCCATACCGTTTGAACCTGCTTCGACAGTTGGGCAGCACTAAACACAACGACATATCTGCTGAAACTTCGCCGACTGCACGGAATTTCCGATATCATTGTTGGCAATTTGGAACCACCACCAGCTTTTGGCATCTGGCCATCCTCAGTCAAGTCTATTCTGAAGGGTGAAATTGCAAGGACCTTAGTGGTCCATTGTACCCGATTCCCCCGTCTAAGGGAATATGCCGGATTCGTTCATATATCGTAGGATTTCCGTCAGTGAATATAATACTACCCGCTGCAGTTGGAGCACATCAGCAACAAAAATATGATGTCTGATGCATCTATAGACGGGACACTCATAAAGAAAATATTCCGTAGATTCCGCATCCTCCTTACAGGATGGGCACGTATCATCTTGGATAATTACTATTCTGAACATATAGCCAGCTAGTGAACTATGGCCAGTAAGAATGTCCACAATATTTCAGCAAGTCTTCCTACTTTCGACAGGATAAACTTTCTAATATGTTTGTTTGGTTCTGACAGGAAGAGTTTGGTCTCTCAAGCAGCGTTAAGGCTCCGCCACATATCATTATGGGAAGCTTGTTCCCTTTTTGGTAGCAGCATCAGTCAATGCTACAGACACCTCAATTGCTGGTTCTGGTCCGGGCATTGGGAAAGTTCAAGCCTCTTTTGCTAATGCATCCGAGATTTCATTTCACTCTACACCACAATGACCAGGTAGCCAGAGTAAATCTACCGTATTGAATCTAGAAACAGAATGCAATCGCTTTCTAGATTCCTGAACGATGTTTGAAGTTAGCTCTTAGGGTCGCATACACTTCAGCCTGAAAAAACCGTTGTGTATTGTCCCAGAGAAACAGCCCACTTCTCGTTTTTATTCGACAGGTAGACTCCTGCTCCTGAACCATTTTCTATTTTTGAGCCATCGGTGTAGAAAACGTCATTCATCTGGTTCGTCCCAGGTTTCTCTTCGTATCAAGATAACATCAACCTTCTACCAAGCAAATGTCTGGGGATCTGAGAATGGGAAGGCATTGCGAAAACTAGATTCAGTTCTTCAAATGACTCTTCCAATGCTCTGTACGCTCCCCGTCCATTGTTTTCCCATAGATCTAATCGAATTAGCCTAGGAGTTGCCCTCATTGGAGTGCTTTGAATAAATAAATCCAAGGGCTGCAAATTGAGTAATGCATTCAACGCTGCACCGGATATCGTAGGCAACGGTGATACCCAGACACACATTTTCTTACAGTGTGGCTAGTTTACAACGAAAACTCTTTTGTTTCACCTTAACACACCACACTACGGGTGTATATGCGAACATCGGCCTAATGATGGCAACATATATCCACAAGTAGTAAACCTAAGACCTAAGTCCCCATGTCGAGGCAAAGGTCCGCCTGCACACCCCATAAGCTGTGGAGCTCGTTTCATTTTCATCTCTACATGTTTGTTCCAAAGAAGCTTCTTGTCTAGAGTAGCTCCCAGATATTTCACTTCTTCGGAGAGTTGAAGGATTGTACCCTTCATCCCTCAAAGGAAGAGACCATTCAGTTTCCTCATTCTTGTAAATAATACCATTGGGATTTTATTTGGATTTACTGCAAGTTCATGTCAGAGACACCAATTGGCAATCAAATTAACGCCGCGTTGTGTATTCCTACACAAAATTTCGAGATCTCGACCAACAGCCAGCACAGCCACGTTATCCGCATAAGCTTCAACGTGTATTGGCAGATTTTGCAATTCGCATAGTAGTGAGTTGATCGGCATATTCCACGGAAGCGATTATAGCACCCCTCTTTGATGGTAGCTTTCGTCTCTTCAGTTGTTAGGTAGCGAACAACATCCAATCTCTGCGTTAGCATAACGTAGATCCACTTTATTAGAGTTTCGTCAACAACCTGCTCTCTAGCGGCATCACAGAGGTTTTGGAAAGGTGCACAGTCAAAAGCACCTTCAATATGCACTAACACCCCCATCGCGGAATCAATCTCCAAAGTTGTATCCTCTATATTTGAAACCAAAGAATGAAGAGCATACTCACAGGACTTTCCTGAAGTTCTTTCCCAAGCTTTGGTATGAAGACTACCTTCACCTTCTGCCAAGAGGAAGACACATAGCCCAGACCAAGACATCCCCGAAAAATATTTCTTAGAAGTTGCTCTAAGCCCTCTATACCCTCCTTAGGCATAACCGGGTAGATGCCAGCCGTGTCAGGTGCTTTGAAGTGTTCAAACGATTGTATAGCAGCACTGGCCTTTTCATTGGTAACAACCGCTCTCGCAGTGTCCCGATTCCCCCTGTTGAAGGGTTTTCACAAACATCTTCCCACTTCTGAAACCTGTTCTCTCGAGTGGTGTACTTCCAAAAGAGTCTGTATAGATTCAATTCTGGAGTTTATGAAAGTACCATCCGGTTTTTTAAGAGAGTCCGACTTGGCCAGCTCATCCTTATTAAGGACTCTGCACAGCCTGCAAGTCTCCCGTTCATTTTCCAGTTCCTCACAGTATGCTCTAAAAGAGTCCCATTTCGAGCGTTTTACAAGCCGCTTATATTCAATCTGTGACTTCCGGAAGTTTAGCCGGTCTTCATCTTTATTGCTTTTGGAAGCATGATTTACAAGTACTCTGGTTGATTTTCTGAGTCTCTGCAGTTCTGGTTTCTTCCATGGAACCCATTTACCACGTTGGATCTTTCATCGAAGAAGATCCTAGTCCCCTTGAAATGGCCCTTGCACCAGAAATGTATAAGTACAGTCCACCAGGACCCCCTCTAGCCAAAAAGTCTGCTACGTTTAGTGTGAATCTCACCGGGGTTACCAGCTTGTCCTCACCTTCTGCCGCAAGCTGCGCTTTCTTGTGTCTGATTTCTCTGGATATCGCTACACTTGGTGGTGTAGCAATGTCCATGTTCTCATTCCCAAAAAACTTCGCCTTCTTTCGCGGTGCTTTCCGTTGTGGTCGGCTAAGGGCCCGGCCGGGTTCTCGGAGTGCATACTGTTGCACGGGTTTGTTTTCATATATCGGCGTTAGACCAGTTGCGTCCACAATACTAGCTTCCCTTTCTTCCGTTTTTCCGGGTACAGGTGATGGAGAAGGAACTACAGGCTTGCCTGTCAGGAGCTAAAGCTTCCTTCTGCCGAGCCTTCCTTCCCCGTATTTTAGAAGAGTTAGGTATACTATTATTTTTGGCTGGCCGCGCCGTAGACACCAGGTCTCGATTTTCCACTGAAGTGGAGAGGCTGTCCTACACAGATTTCTCCGTGGGGGAACATGAATTTCTCAAAATCGCGAGTGGATTCGAAGTCTGTGACTTCTTAGCATTTGGAGAGTTACAAAAGTTTGTTTGCATCTTCATGTGTTTTTGGACACCATTAGCGTAGTAGTAAACTACCACAAGCCCTCCCACAACAACAATGTTGTGTACGAGGGGGAGAAAAGGATTCACGTAGTCGAATGGGAAAACTCTTGCCGGCAGGCGCTAATCTTTGTGAAAGATCCGGGGGCCGCAAGAGCGGCTATTTGTTGTCCCTCAAGTATTGGGACATGAAAACCACAGTGGTGCTTTCGTTCGGTTACTGCTTCTTAAGTTACCACATCGATCAAATTAGGGTGGTGGTTTCGTCTATATCCAGCCAATGTAACGAGGAGGAGATGGATTTACACTTGGTGTACAACGGCCTGACTTCTCAGATCTTAGGCGAAAATACTTAGGTAAAATTTTCTTGAACGAAGAATCTGCGCACTCTGTCCACAAATTCGCAAAATCCTGCGAACAGAAGCCCGGAGACTATTAAATGCACGATTTCCGGGGATAGATTAATAGACCTATGAAAAGGCCCGGGTGCTTAGAGCTGCCGCTCCCCGCATACTATTTAACTTATTAGCTGTGTAATTAACCATAGAAAAAATCAAAGGAAGGAAAGTTAATAAAACTCTGATCAAATAATAAACGTTTTTCCACTTGATCTTACACTTTTTTATGACATTACCCCCAGTTTAATTATTTACTTCATTCAAATAACTTCTCACTCCCTCGTTATTAAAAGATTCGATATCCAGCAACTGATTTGAGATATCTCAATGACGCCATGCACAGAGCGGTGACTAAATTTGATGTAAACTGTAGCATTCTGGTTTTCTTTGTGTAGTTTATGAGAGCGCGCCCTTGAAGTAAATGACTATTTTTGGACCCCCTCACCATTTCCATTTGCAACCAATGTCAAAACTAATATCGATTTCCGAAAATACTAATCGAGACCTTTCATTTGATACCCCACATAACTATACACGGTTTAGAGAAGTGTCAACTTTTTTACTACCGAATATAGTTGGCATCGTCACCACCAAAAACCAACCAACCAACAACATCAAACCGCACTGGTCAAACGGGAGGAATAAAGTTAGTAGACTATAACTTTAACCGATAACAGCTACGACGATTAAATCCGCTGAAAATATCTCTCAGGGTCAAAGCTCTTACTGTACAAGAAAATAATCTTACCAGTCCTCATGTATTCCTCGGAGATTTGGGCTCTTAGCAAGAAAAATTACGAACTCTTGGCGGCCTACATAACGACGAAAACTATAAGCCATACCATGACCGTCAGGTTGTGGATAAAATCCGGCTCAACAAGTTACGGTGGGAGAGTCACTTATTCCGTATGGATGAGGATGATCCAGCCCGGAAAGTCTATAAGGGCAATAGCTATGGTAGAAAAAGAAGGCGAAACAGACCCTGCCTGAGATGGAGCGATGGCGTAGGTCAGGACGCCAGATTTGTAGGGAAATCGAATTGGTGGATCTTGGCACAAAACCGGGATGTCTGGAGTTCCTTATTAAGACAGGGCTAGACCGGATGCCGATTGTTGCGCCGTTGATGATGATGATGAATATAGTTATGTTGGATATCAAATGAAAGGCCTTCTTTACTACTTTCCGATCTCAGTTTTAGTTTTGACAGTTGTTGGAAATGTGGGGAGTGGCAGGGGCCGAAAATGATGATTTCTTTAACGGATCCATTTTCCGAAACTTCTCAACTGAAAACACGGTGTCCAGGCCTCAAGACACTCTGCATATCAATATCTCCTCGAATTAAGTAAATAACAGTATATTACTACATTTTTTGGAAAATGGAGTCAAAACCCCCCTTAAATTGATCTTAACTTGTCCTACAAATACAGAGTCGATAATGAGTTGCCCTTTGCAACTCCTTGACCCAGCTTGGCATCCCTTCTGCTCCTCGGACAGAATGTTGTTGGCCTCCAGGTGCGGATTGACCCTTCCACTAATAATGGACGTTATGAATTTGCAGAAGGTTGGTAAGCAAGTAATCGGTCTTGCGTCTGCGGGGTCCTGCACCGTGTCCTTCTTAGGGATAAGGTAGGCAATCCCCGCAGTGAGGAACGGTGGAAATTCCCCCCGTCGACTTATGACCTGATTTATGCGGCCTGCTGCAAAATTCAGTCTAGGCGTATTTGCATGGCGGATGCCTTCGGCGGTGATTCACTCAGCATGCTGGGCGGGTAACCCCCAAAGTCCACCCCAATATACTTTCGCTTCCGTTACCGAAAACTGTATTGCCTGGAAGCTCTGTTGGGATTCGTTGAGAGATCTGAAAAAGCTCCGCTAGTTCCTCGTGTATGTTGCATACTTCACACGTCTGAAGTGACTTTCGCCATACCTTCGTAACCGACTGCATACGACAGAAAGTTTCTGTTTTCTGCACCTAGTGGCATAGTTTCTGTAAACCCTCTGCACTTTATTTCTCACCCATCTGCTGACATTGTCAGTGCTGATCTGAATTAGTCTAGCAATTTCCTGCCTTCCAGAGTTCCGACGAATTTTCCATGGTGGATCTCTTCGGTCACTCAAACCAATAACGCGAAAGCGAATCTCCTGACCATGCAATCTGACAACCGTAACTGCACCACAAATGATTGTAGTTGCAGCAGGTACATATCAGCACACAGTCGAGATGCAATCTCATCATTGATTGGGATAGAATTCTCGGAGTTGCTGGAAATGAATAGAGCCCGGGAACACCAGGTCTTTGCAAAGGATAAATTTCTGAGAATTCTACACACGCTCTTTGGAATTTGTCCCGAACCTCAGCGGAACGATGGTGATGAGTGGTGAGTACTGAAACTGTTGTTGATGCCGTCGCCTCAGCCCTATCGACTCTCGGGCACCAGTCTCCGCGATGACCTCAAGTCGAACACACTATGGTGTCCGGGATTGTGTCGCTGCGAGTTATAAACCGGTACTGGTCTGCCCCTCGGCGCACAGTCACGTGCGCGGATTGCGGGAAACGCTCGAATCTCACGTGCAACAAGGGCGGTAAGATGTTGTTATCGTCCCCGCCGTTATTTCGTAGTGGGAGCGGATGATGAAGACATTAATTTCCTCAGTACACTTCATCTGCTGTCTATGCGAATCTGTTGAAGTGCTTGCCACAGATTATGGCGAAAGCTGCCCGGTGTAGTGATAGATTCCTCAGTGAGTAATCTGCAAGACTTCAAAGTTCTTGCAATTTCCACTCAAATATTTTTATACAAGCATCCAGCTTCCGGTTTCCCGACTTGTTATCTTTGCGCACTGAAATGCCGTTGCTTGATACTCTTACTCGGGAACTATGTAGCTTTACTGGACCTGAATAGCATCCATTGACATCGATGATACAGGAAAAGTGTTCCTCAATGGTTGGAGACATTGACAGGTTTCGGCTATAGCACTGCATCTCCAAGGAAGCTGTGTCGCCAACTGATATTTTCTTCAGGTCGTCGAGGACACACAAGGTGAAAGTAGCACTTGTATGAGTTTAAACCATCATCATCATCAACGACGCAACAACCGGTATCCGGTCTAGGCCTGCCTTAATAAAGAACTCCAGACATCCCGGTTTTGTGCCGAGGTCCACCAATTCGATATCCCTAAAAGCTGTCTGGCGTCCTGACCTACGCCATTGCTCCATCTTAGGCAGAGTCTGCCGCGTCTTCTTTTTCTACCATAGATGTTGCCCTTATAGACTTTCCCGGTGGGATCATCCTCATCCATACGGATTAAGTGACCCGCCCACCGTAATCTATTGAGCCGGATTTTATCCACAACCGGACGGTCATGGTATCGCTCATAGATTTCGTCATTGTGTAGGCTACGCAATCGTCCATGAGTTTAAACAGTCAGGCATAAATGTTGGGTCAACGACCGATTAAAAAGGAACGATTCCGGCCGATCGTGAAATGTGTAAAGCCGGATATCATGACTAAACAGGCTGCCGCAAGTAGACCAGTAGTAGAGGCCAGGCATGCGTGTTATTCGGTTTCCAACAACACACGCGGTACCTCAGAGCTTCGTTCGTGACTTCATTTATACCTGGTTCCATCCACTCATCAGTACATGGAGAATTGCACTCTAGGTTGGGAGTGCGAGAGGACGCAACTAGTATGAGTTGAAGTTTAGCAAAGGACTAAGGTTTCATGTTTTACCAGGTATGACCAATTACTACGAATACGTGCTAACAATATTACAGTCGCTATATGTATTGTCGATCTAATCGCTACAAAATTGAAAATTGAACTTGGTATGACTTCTCCACAACACAAAGCCATCCCAAGGGCAACGAGATTGAGATACGATCGCTCTATGGGCCCAACCATGCCCCCCGTTAAGTTGAACTTACTTCGTTTGATTTGGTAGTTTGAAAATGCTTAAATTTCACGAATTAGGATACGTGGTAGTAATTTACTAATCTCCTCCTATAAACACAGTATTTTGCTCAAATCAAGAAAGTCAAAACCCATAAGGTCGATTGGTCCACTATGAGTTCCGATATACATTTTGAAAGGAAAATAAAAGTGGTTTCAGTACCTAAAAAATTCCGGAGGGTATGTAATTATGTATATTGAGGCATACATAGATTAGCAATATATCTTTTGCAGGGGTAATTCAGTCTCCTATATAGGCAGTAGTAGTTCAAGGGAGTATGGCACTTGAAGCTGCATTGGTTTACAATGATTAGAAAAACAGGACAGATTCGAATTAATATTTATTAGATAGGAATGCTCTATATGGCAAAGCATCCATAAAAAGCAAAGCACGAAATAAAAATCAAAAAGGGCAATCTCCGGAAAGACTTAAATGTTTTCAGCTATTCCCCGCAGATGTTTCTCTAATCCTAATCTTTTCTTTGCCAGCAATAAACTGTGTATTTACGATAGCGGCGGTTATAATTTGAGACCATGGCCCGTTGCAGGCAGAGTGTCTTCCCGATAATAAAGTTCGTAGTCCTATATTCATACCTGCGTGCATTAGCGAGTAGAGCAGATTGTTTCCTAACGCTAACAGGAGCTGTTGACGCAGCAAACACCGACCCGTCTGGTCACCAACAATACGGGCATGTGTAGAGCACATTTCTAATTCACGGTCACATCAGCTGCTCCTGACCTAATGGGTATTGATTCGAGATCCTTATCGCGCAATCAATTACAGGCTGGTGATAAATTAAAGGGATCAAGCACGAGTTTATTTGTGACTACTCAGAAATATGGTAAACAGCTCAGCAACCCCTTGCTAGTTCCTGGCTGAGACAATTTGTTTGTTGTTGTCTTGTTTCTTGTCTCTAATGGTGTCTAGGACAAACTATATATAAATTTGTAATGTCGTCGGTGGCCTTTTCACGCTACGAAAGTAGATTTTCCGAGTGGTAACTTATGTTTTAAGGAAATAACAATATTCCGTGTCGCATTTGTTTATTTTCCGGACATTATGTAACACCCACAGCATGATGGAGTTACTCTGGAGGGCAAACAACCCTCCCCGGATTTCAAATATTTCAAGCATTCCAAATATTTATTGAAATGTTTTGGATTTAATGGCATTATTGTTTTGACTAATAGTGTGTATTTGAACCAAACAAAGTATCTAATCGTGAGCTGACATGCAATGTCACAATATGGTTGATTCCGCATATGTGGAAGGAAGTAAATGGTGGCCCTGGGAGATTATTGCTTTATTTCTCGAAAACAGAATGTGAGGAAACCTAATTCAATAATGGAGAAATTAAAATGATATCAAAGAAGCCAAAATTGTAGTTAAACCCTTTTGCGTACTTAGTCATGTTTGACGAAGGATTTTTATTACCAGCATTATTACACCGAAAACAGTTGCTGCTTTGGATATGTAGGAAATATGCCGCATACATGATAAACGCCTTATTACGAACATTGTCATCTATGAACAACTGGAATCAGAACATCATATATGTATCAAAGATTCCCGGTGGGGATCAATTCTTCCAGATATTCTCATTAAAATTTATCTATAACGCATTACAAACATCACATGCACATAAAAATACGTCATTATTTCATTAAGTGCATATCTGAAACAGGATTTTCTTATTTGAATAAATTGGTGCACCTTCAGGAAAAAAGCGATATGTTTACAGTTCCTTATTAAGGCAGGTCTGGAGCGGACAACGGATGTTATGCCGTTGATAATGATGGCGATGAGAAAATATGTATATTGGTAACCACATCTACGTGCCATCGTTGACGGTTTGTCGACATGTGCTTCAGCTCCTTCCTGGACTCCTCAAGAGCTTGATGCAGTCCTCGACCATTTTGGAATAGTGGATTCATTAGCGCGGAATCGTGATACAATGATGTTATTTTGTCGAGCGTCAGTTCGGTACCACGCATCCCGCTGAGGACAAACAAAGGTCAACTTAGTTGAGGTGGGGATGGTTGAGGAAAGATGTCATTGTGCAATGAAATCCTTTACCTACTCCGAACAAGGCGTCAAGGGACCATTAACAAGAAAAAATAACATCGGCGGCAGGATGCAATCTCGACAAACTCTACAATGTGTTCCTCATGTTCACTAATTTGAGGATTATACGGCATCCGCACAATCTCAGGTTTCAATGAGACTGCGCTTCTGTGCTTCAGTTTCTCTATCGCCACATTTAATGTCGTTGGACACTGCAGAGAACGGAATTGCCCTCCTGCGTGGAGCATTCCAGATGCACTCCCTGTTCATACTATCAAAAGCTTTGTCGGAATTAATAAAGAGCAAATAAAGCGGCGATTTGAACTCCGCACACTGTTTCAAAATAATCCGAAGTTTGTTGACGTGTGCAGGAGGATTCACAATGGAAGCAGTCTCCTCTCTGCCGATCAAGCTCTGGATATGTTCCTTGGTGTATTCTAAGATTATTTTAGCTATTATCTTTAGGGTATATACAAATTCCTATCCAACAGTGGCGCAATCAAGATGGATGCCCTTCTTTGGAATCTTGGCGGTTATTCTGTTCTTTACTGGGAAAGGTCTCGAATTAACTCTTTCCATCCAGGCCTCCTTTGTCGTGAGTGGTGAATTGATCGTTGATGCCTCTGATTGCACTATCAAGGACACTACCATTCGCCAAAGAAAGCGAAAGTAAGTGACCATTAAATAATGATCTCTTTCGAAGCTGATGTCAATACTTCTCTTGTAACGCACAACCAAAAGAAAACTTCCAAATCGACTGCTGATTGCGAAGTAGTTAATCTGAAGAATCGCCCTTAAGAATCCTCTACGGATACTGCATTGAATTGCTCATATAAAATCTTTTTCTCCTTCGCATCGGAAATCGCTTTCCGGAGTACAATAGCAGAGTGCTTTAAGAGGGAAAGGAGCGCTGTCCAAAGTCCTACCGTCTAACCTCACTTCACCTTAGTAAGACCCACTCGTAAATCTGGATCTCGCGCTTGAATTTGAGACAGCGTGCATTCTGGCGACCCTCGATACTTTTGCTGAAGAGGGTCCACTTATTCCAGACGCAAAGTCTGCGATAGCCGTGTAATGGATAGCATTCCACTAGTAAGAACATTTTGAAATTTTCAGATTGATTGCTCACGATTTTTATTTCCTTTAGTCGTCTACCAAGTTTGGAGTGAATTCTTAATCGTCGAATCAACTAGAAGTTACTATCTAAGGGGGTACAGATGTAAATAATATAATGACCCCTTCAACCCCTCCTTGTTATTTACAAAGCATGCTGGTCCCATGCCCACATAAAGGAGAGGAGTGTGATGCAACATACTTTGTACTATTCTCAGTTAATCAAAAATAAAATACTGAGATTAGGGAAAGAGATAAATAAAGTTTATTTGCAGTTATTCCACTATGCTAACTCCTACCTTATCTCTAGGTGATAGGCACCACGACAAGCCGACCAAGAAAATGCATTCAAGGTCGTTAAAAACAATATGATCGTTCACATCAGTTGACATGGCAGGATAAATCCCTGTCCTGTTGAGAAATGGGCAAGGGTTCTTGATGTATAAATGGCGTCAGGCGCAAATGCATTAATAATAATAAAAATAATCGTTGGCGCAACAATCCATATTGGATCAGGGCCTTGAAGTGTGTTAGAGCACTTCATTCAAGACCATAAAGGTACACTAGGAGGCAATGTGGTCAGTATTGCGCTCGTCCGAGGTAATTACCCTAATTTGACTCAGGTACTCATTCACAGCTGAGTCGACTGGTATCCGACGTCAAATCACGATACAAATCCCAGTGCCACCAGTGAGATTTGAACTGTGACCTTCCGCTTTGTGCTCTAACCACGCACCTATCCGGACACAATGCAAATGCATTAATCCGAGCTAAATAAATGTGTCTGCACGCTGGATAGCGGCGCCCTTAGAGAAAAGACGGAGAACTCCAAGGTCCCTACGGGATGGTAACGAAACCTGCGTCAGAGAACCTGGTAAAAAATGCTACAAACTTCCCTATTCTGGAAGCCTTTATACCCAATACGGTGTGGGCATTGCCATCTCAGAGGGTTTCCGTGATACCATTGAAAAAATCCAACAATTTGATGACAGGCAGATGAAGCTCACTATTATTTCGGCTCATTGCACTATTCACTTTTTCGGACACTCACCACCTTGTACTTGTCAATATATGGTCCATCAAGCGATTGTCTCATCTTCCTATATTTTATGGTATAGTGGAAGAGTAAAACCCAAGTCGATTATATTCTCATAAGACGCCACTATTTTACCACCGTCACTGACTGTAAAGCCGTTCCCTATGAGACAATCGCACCCCAAAAGAGAAAAAATGATCACACCTACGCGAATATTGGCTATTACGAATGTGGAAGAATCGTGGAACGAAGTTAAAAACACGATTCACAAAACGGTGCATGCTACTAAGTGGTTCAGCAAGAGATACTTGGCTTTGAAATTAAGATGTTCAAATGAAGGTCCGTAAAAAGAAACGCCTCTACTAAAAGTTTCTCATTGATAAAACGCTGACCAATTGGCAAATTTAAAACAAATGGCAACCGACTGCGATCTCTGTTAACCCAATTCCATTACAAAGATCTCTACGATAAACTCAACACTCGGGATGGCGAGAGGGATCTGTAAGGACCTGCCAAAAAGGAGAATTTTTGGAGCAGATCTCAATGGAAAAGTTCATTGATCACCCGTTACTAAAAGCATTGCCGACATTTTGACCAATCTCAATTGTCAGCGCTGCTGAAATCGAGGAAGTAATAAAATGAATGAAATTGGGGAAAGCAAGAGGATCTGAAGACATCGTATCTGAGCTCTGGAAAGCGAAGAGCTAGGACCCAACACTCTGGCTCAGATAATTCTTCAATCGGGTTATTCAGGAAGGTAGATCACCATCTAACTGGCAAGAAAGCACTGCAGATATAATATTGCAAAGGAAAGGCAGTTCCGCTGAATGTACAAATTACCGTCCGAACCGATTGCTGTCCCGTACTGTGAAGATTTTTAAACGCATTCTTGACAACCGTAATCACGAAATCGTCTATTCAATACGAATCTGAATAAAGCAGAGTTTTAGTCAAGCGATCCTTATGAAACAGCACCAACCCAAAACTGAAGAACTGCGTTATGAAATTGCTTTACGCATTAGCGCAACATAGATGAAGTGGCGTTCCTCAACTGGTGTTCTTTGTGATTAATATATCAACGAGCATCTCAAATCTAAAATTTACTAGAATGTCGTCCGCCTCGTCGCTCTCTGTGGTTCTGGCTTATAAAAAAACAATGAACGTTGACCCGCGGTAATGGAAACGAAGATGTTGCTTTGGAGCAGTGGCGGAACGCTCCTCGACACATCCGAAATGAAGATATCCGCAATCGCTATGCGGTTGTAGCGATCATGGAAAATTGATGAGAGGAGCGTCTTCAATGGCATGATCACATAATTTGCGCTAGCGGGAATTCATTTGCCAAGATTGTTTTGAACATCGAATTCGATGGGAAACGATCAAAAGGATGGCCGAAACAGCCGTGACTTGATACACCGAATGGCCATTTGAAAGCCTGACGACTGCATCCAAATCAGGCAAATGACAGAGTAAAATGGTGCACCCGATCACGAAGGGCCGACACCATGTGTACGAAAAAACAAAAAGAATATTATGGCACCACTTTATTGTTTAAAGGGCTGAGTGTTACACGTTGGTGGAGTTATCAAGCACTAACAAAAACGCATTTGCGAAGCATTTACCTTCTTTTGGCGGGAGGAATGGGAGGTTATCGGCTAAAACACCCCCTAAAACGTCCAGAACTCGGACCCGGAACCGTTTGACACATTACCTTAGGCCAGGTCTATTCAGTATAAGAGCGAAATCCCGTGGATTCAGGGAACATCAGCTACCCTGGCATCTTTCCGATCCATCACCCTGTTTTTCATCTTTAGAATGCCTTGGGTGTAACTCGGCACTACATGCCATCACACCGCAGCTTGGGCTCAATTATGGTGTCCATCGAAAAGTGATGGTGATGGCGCTCCAGCCTTCTGCAGAATGAAAAAGTGTAGCAACCAACATCCATTAGGTGCTTTCAATAAATACAATTCGGCAGTTGTGTGCAGGTGCGATTAAAAATACCCGTGTCCGCTGGGTTAGGTAATTGTCAACCCCACCATGATTTCGATTGAACCACGACCACGTCTTTTATGATATACGCGATCCATCTACCTCTCGATTCTGTTTCCCAAGATTTCTGCGCAGAAAGTACGGGCTCTATCCTCACTAATGACAGCTTTCATATTTCCATCGCCTTTCCTAAGGTATATAAGCCTCCGCACGGCAGCATGGAGACGGATTGACGCTATATCCATTACAACTGGTTCCGAGACGGTACGATATTTGGACGCAACTCATAGAGTCCCTCGTACTTGGCGCTTACGGTACATTTCTTTACTGAAGAAATCAGCCAGAAGAAATCAGTAGTCGTGGTTTGATGGGCTCCTCAAGCAGCTTCCTCGCCGTGTTCAATAGCGATAGTGGACGACATGCTCACGGCGCCTCTAGGTTGCCCTTGCTTCTCAGCACAAGCCTTGCAACCTTCCAGCGAGAGGGAAAAACACCTGTTGTCAAAAATGCGTTGAATTCCAGATTAAATTTACTCACGAGTTTCAACACTTCGGTGGGAACACCGCCCGGCCCTGGTGCTTTTTTTTTCCTTCATGGACAGAGCTTCCTCGTCCAGTTCCATTGCAGTGAAGAGTGGGCATTCCTGAGTACTCACAGCTTCATCGACAGCGTTAGTGCGAATGAGGTGGACTGGAAAAGGGTCTGCAAGATTTCATCCATCTTAGCTGCTTAAATAGAACAGGGCGACCGATGGTCACCGAGTTTTTTTAAAAAGCAGCTTATACCCGAGGTCCCATGGCTCTCTGATTAGGCCCTTGCTTAGCTTCTGCCAGTAGCCTGGGTTCTGGTGGTGTTTAAGTGGCAGAGTTCCTTTCTCCCACTCTTATACTTTGTGGTTTTAAGCGTCACCTTGTCGTGTCCTCTTGCGCGCTCAGCAATCCGTCGAAGTCTGAGGCAATTTCTTCATAGACTTGCAATTTTAGCCGTCTACCATTGCACCGCTAATTTCCCGGAACGCAGTTTCCGTCGTTAAATGAACTAGCGATTCAGATGTAATTCTTCTGTCTGCATTTTGTCGCTGATTTACTTCAATAAATTTTGCCACGTCCATTTTCCTTATGTTCCACCGTAGGTGTTTGGAAGATTTCGAAGAACCATTTGCCACTTTCAGTACTTTCCATCATTGGACCGCTGACAATAAGGATTTCGTAGCAAAAGTTACGTCAGAGATAGGGCCCTCGCAAATACGTTATCGGTTTTCGGAGTGCTATCAGTATTTAGGACAATGAGTCCTGTCCTGGCGGCCATCTCCAAAATCTGTGTGCCTCGAGAATCTAGTTGAGGCATGCCTAATTGGAAACTCTGGCGTTAAGTGTCTTCAGACCAGAATTCTCCCTTCCCCATTTGAGCTGCCAGAAGCGGGGAGCGTGGTGTATTGTTACTCCTTCTAAAAATGTTGGCTACTACTGGCTTTATGAGAGCAGGGAGGTAACGCGTGACAAAAATCCTTATGAAAGTTTGTGTTCAGTGCCGGGATCAGGTGCTAGTCAGGAGTCCATCTCACCTGAGCCTGCAGTGCCAACTTAATGGTGTCACAGCTTTGAACGTACTTGGAACCTTGTCGAGGTTATTATTGCAGCTGTACCATGAACCTGAAACTGCTGTTAGCTCATGTGCAGACTATTCAGAATCGTTTGTCAAATCATAAGTGAATGCCACCCCAAGGCGTCGTCGTTGTCGCGCTCACATTAGTTGACTACCAGGTTGACTAATGGTTATCCGGGGCTATCAACCGTGAGGTGTGAGTTGACTTGGTTTGGAAATAACAAGGACCGTTGCAACCCAACAAGTTTGCTCTGTCGGTCCCAACCCTCCTTTCCTTTAAGGAATTAAGAAAATTCTCTATTGGCCCTTAAAATTTCACGGTTACAAAAAATAAAAAAAATAGACAGTAATATTACAGTAGCAGAACTTAAAGGAAGTGAATCACCCGAGATAGTGCCCAGGTTTTCCAAGTGACCAGTAATTCAAAAATTTTTTTAATTTACTGTGCGCATCTAAATAAGTCATAAGTTTTGAACTGTGGCAATTTTTTCAGCTTTTCAACATATGGTAGCATACTTGATTTCTATTCACTTTCTTATTGGAAAAAGTACTTCCAAATTTCTGGATATCCCGAGCAGTAACAACGTTAGTGGGAATTATATTAAGTACATGAAAACGACCTACATAATTACGAATTAGATTGAAAATAAATCCACCCATACCTTAGACCAAAGCTTGGCCAGAGCTAGGTATAGTTTTTTTGACATTCAATATAATTTTTACTCGTATCGTGAAGGATCGTTTCATATTTACATACCACGGTCACGCTGTCCAAAGGGTGAAGCTAAGGCGACTTACTAGTTGCGTCAGCCCTGGTAAGAAACCGTAAGCCGTATTCATCTCTACTCTTTGAAAACTTGGATGCTAGGTTCGAAAGGTGGGGGGCGTTTACCGAAAAAAGAAGGATTTAATTATTTTCTATTTGCTATAGCCTTGATACAAAGTACTTACGTACTATTCTTTAGTAACTATAAGATAGGGCTTACGTAAATAGAAGTAACTAACTTACAGAAACGCCCATGAGGTCAAACTCCAAGTTTCTTATCAAAATTACTTTCGAAAGCTGATTTTCAAAATTAAGAAGCTTGTAAAGCAGCGTAATTGCACGTCGAGAAAATAAGTAGGGTACGCAGTGAAACAACATTCAGTTAAACTCTATTCCTATTTCAGAACTCAACGGAACGGCACCTAATTCCCACCATGATTGAATATCGATGATCAATTTTGGACAACTGAAGAAGTTGACAAACACAACGCAGAACAGTTGAAAGGCGAACACTCAAAGAATCCAAACTAACATCTAGATAATTCAAGGACGAACATATTTGCAAATTTGCACACAGACATATTTTCAAATATGATAACTAGTCGTTCAGCGTCTCTTGAAAGCGACCCACTCGTCGTTCAATTTTTAGTAATATCCCATCGATTTCGAAGCTCACACGAATCTTGACATCAGGAGAAACTACATGACCATACCATCGAGGACGCTTCAACAATCGGTAAAATCCTACATCGATCGCAGATGTCCTCGTTTCAGAAGTGGTCATGGCATATTACGTCCTTGGTCCGACGTAACATCTTTGTCTATATTAGGCCGAAGCGCCGTTCATTGTCACTTATAGTAGACCAGCATTCAGAACCATAGAGGGCGATATAGCGAGCGACGTTGCAGTAAATTTTCAATTTGTGACCTTCGTTGATAGATCGCAAAGGAAGCCAGTTGTGGAACGCTGCTTCATCCAAGTTGCGCTGATGAATGAAATAATTTCAAAACACAATCCACCATTGGCTGATAACATTCATCCGAGATATTTAAATAGTCCACTTCTGGGTAAGTCACTGCCATTGACGGCGCATGTTTCATTAGGATCGGTCTTGAAAAATTCTGCTTTACGTAGATACAGTTTCAGACGTCAACCGAGCCTACGTGACATCTAGTTGACGGTTAGCTGAAATGTTCAGTTCAGTCTAGGAATTCCCGTGAAGTTTGAAGCTTGCACTCTCCCTGATCTACTCTGGGACATATGTTACTAGGGCAACTCTTTCGTTTACCATACTGGGACAGAAGATAGCGTTGCATGGTGTAAACATCAATGGGATGGTCCCCACTTCCGCCTCCTGATCAACAAGATTCTGGCCCGTTAGTTCACGAAATTCATGATTCGAAATCGTACCAAGACAGATTACTCCGATGACAAACTCTTGGAGCTTTCGAGTAATAGTGGTAAGTATTGGTGCCAAATCATCATCATCATCAACGGCGCAACAACCGGTATCCGGTCTAGGCCTGCCTTAATAAGGAACTCCAGACATCCCGGTTTTGCGCCGAGGTCCACCAATTCGATATCCCTAAAAGCTGTCTGGCGTCCTGGCCCACGCCATCGCTCCATCTTAGGCAGGGTCTGCCTCGTCTTCTTTTCCTACCATAGATATTGCCCTTATAGACTTTCCGGGTGGGATCATCCTCATCCATACGGATTAAGTGACCCGCCCACCGTAACCTATTGAGCCGGATTTTATCCACAACCGGACGGTCATAGTATCGCTCATAGATTTCGTCATTGTGTAGGCTACGGACTCGTCCATCCTCATGTAGGGGGCCAAAAATTCTTCGGAGGATTCTTCTCTCAAACGCGGCCAAGAGTTCGCAATTTTTCTTGCTAAGAACCCAAGTTTCCGAGGAATACATGAGGACTGGTAAGATCATAGTCTTGTACAGTAAGAGCTTTGACCCTATGGTGAGACGTTTCGAGCGGAACAGTCTTTGTAAGCTGAAGTAGGCTCTGTTGGCTGACAACAACCGTGCGCGGATTTCATCATCGTAGTTGTTATCGGTTGTGATTTTCGACCCTAGATAGGAGAAATTGTCAACGGTCTCAAAGTTGTATTCCCCTATCCTTATTCTTGTTCGTGTTTGTGTTTGACCAGTGCGGTTTGATGTTGTTGGTTGATTCGTCTTCGGTGCTGACGTTGCCACCATGTATTTTGTCTTGCCTTCATTGATGTGCAGCCCAAGATCTCGCGCCGCCTGCTCGATCTGGATGAAGGCAGTTTGAACGTCTCGGGTGGTTCTTCCCATGATGTCGATATCGTCAGCATAGGCCAGTAGTTGGGTGGACTTGAAGAGGATCGTACCTCTTGCATTCACCTCAGCATCACGGATCACCTTCTCGAGGGCCAGGTTAAAGAGGACGCATGATAGCGCATCCCCTTGTCGTAGACCGTTGTTGATGTCGAATGGTCTTGAGAGTGATCCTGCTGCTTTTATCTGGCCTCGCACATTGGTCAGGGTCAGCCTAGTCAGTCTTATTAATTTCGTCGGGATACCGAATTCCCTCATGGCCGTGTACAGTTTTACCCTGGCTATGCTATCATAGGCGGCTTTAAAGTCGATGAACAGATGGTGCAACTGTTGTCCATATTCCAACAGTTTTTCCATCGCCTGCCGCAGAGGTGCCAAATAGGAGCATTAAAGGAAAATTAACACCGAACAATCTCAACATGGTATTGCGATGTAAGTTAACACCTGTACTCGCATTTCACCCGGTCAACTTCCGTTCACACGATGTGCGACTAGATGCAAGTTGCAGAGTCAGCTGCAGTAATCAAATATCTATAGAATTAACATTAAATATTGAAAGTCAGTTGTAATCCAAATTCGAAAAGGGGCACACATGCCCAAAGGAGAAATATATTTTTTCAACACTTAAGCAAATTGTGTTGTTAATTGGCGCCCGAACAGGGTCCCGTCATTCGCTGCACCGCGCATAATACACGAAAAGTACAACGCAACAAAAAGGATGCTGACTGAGCACAAGTCTCCAATTGCTCACTAAGTCGCTTCTTGAGACTGAGAAGTTGAACCAGTTTTCCTTCGGGCACGGAAAATTTCCGTCAATTAAGTACCGACGCAATTCGTATCTTCCATAACCGCGCGATAACCAAACCGCGCGATAACCAAGCCGGTAATAGTGTGGTGTTTTTCAAGAGAACGATGCCCCTCAGTAATCCTTCACCCGCAAGGACAAACCGGAGCCAGTGATATCTGGCAGCCACCTTGGATAGTGAAGCGGTTCCACCAAAATTGTCAACCTTCAACAAGGAGAACCAGGAGAATGACTGTGTTAACCATAATATTACTGTAAGTCCAATCTCTCTGCATAATTTTTTGTAAAAATTCTGCGAATACTGAATTCAAATACCTATTAAATTGTGGATCGATTAATAGATTAATAGATAAGTTTAACCGTTCAGAATTCGCAGAATTTCCATTAATATTAAAAATACACTGCGTACACAGAGTCAAGGAAGTGAAGAAGTTTTAAAATTTTTTTTTCAAATAAGTCACAAAATTTACTGAGTGTTTTGTCTAGTGGTGAATAACCAGCGTTATTAACTCTTTACTGGCCTATTCTGAATTTGGTCGTGTCATTTTTTTTTTTAGTAAAATCCGGTTGCCACTACGAATTTTGATAATTCTGCGTGTTCTGTGTCTAATCTTTTGCTTCTCAGTACATTCCTTTTTAAGGTTTTGTGTGAAACAAAACCTTATTAGAATCGATTCGATGTCTGTCTGTCCGTCTGTCTGTCTGTCTGTCTGTCCGTCTGTTTTTTTTTTTTTTTTTTGGATGGAGGTGGAAATCTTAGAAAGACACTGCCGCGCCAGGTTGCAGCAGCGTGTGGGATTCTCACCCACTAAAACCACCCCCACTTTCTCCTTTTTCCTTCCCCGCGGGACCGCCGCAAAGCATTACTTCGCGGGGTGGACTGCGCTTTACGCGACCACGCCTTCCGTTCTTCGCGTCCTCCTTGCGCGCTCCGCTCTTGCCAGTTCCTCTTGTATTTGTTTGATGGCGGTGTTCACCGCACACCAGTTCCCCTCCGATTTCAACATTTCCCCGACGATATTCTGCGGGCGTAGAGTGGTTTTCAGGGAGTTTTCCAGACTCCTCCTTTCTGAGAGAAATCGTGGACATTGGAACATAACATGCTCCAGGTCCTCAGGTGTGCAACCACATTCAGGACACAAGGGAGAATCATCCAGCCTGAATTGGTGCAGGTACTTCCTGTAACCACCATGTCCTGACAGGAATTGTGTCAGATAGTAGTTAATCTCACCGTGTCGTCGCTGGATCCACTCTTCAATACGGGGAATCAAAGTGTGGGTCCAGCGACCCCTCTGCGAATCATCCCACCGTTTCTGCCACTTTTCCAGCGACCCTCGCCTTGCCGCCTTTCGGCATTCTGCATCCTTTTCAAGAGGATTCATCTTCCTTGCCTCGTACAGGCAGCGTGTCTCACTTGCCAGAATGTCTATCGGGATCATTCCCGCAATAACACACGCTGCCTCGCCTGATATTGTTCTGAAGGCGCTGCACACCCTTAGCGCCACTAAGCGGTAAGTCATATTCACTCTCCTACGATTACTCTCACACGCTAATGCTTTCTCCCAAACTGGTGCCGCGTATAATAGTGTGGAGCGAACCACTCCGGCTACAAGTAATCTGCGACTGTACCTTGGACCTCCAATGTTAGGCATCATCCGCGCTAATGATACGCTGGTATTTGCCGCTTTCTCACAGGCATAGTTCAGATGTCCCCTGAAATTGATCTTAGCGTCAATCATCACCCCCAGGTATTTGATAACCGGCTTCGAAGTGATGACGTGACCACCAACGCGAATATTAATCGTATTCCTCTTCCTACGATTGGTAATCAAGACCGCCTCCGTCTTTTGTTCCGCAAGGTCAAGCTGAACCATCTCCAGCCACGCTTTTATGGCGCTAATGGTTTCGTTAGCGTACATTTCCACGTCTTCAGGTTCTTTCGCGACGACAACCACAGCTAGATCATCTGCGAAACCGATTATCGTGGCCTCCTTTGGCACGGGAAGGACAAGGACCCCATTGTACATGACGTTCCACAGGAGAGGACCCAACACTGAGCCCTGTGGTACTCCTGCGGTGACGGTGTACTGCTTGGATCCCTCATCCGTGTCGTACCACAGTGTCCTCTCCGAAAGGTAACTGTTGAGGAGCTTAGTCAAGTAACTAGGGACACCCGTGTTAGCCAGTGAACTTTTTATCCACTCCCAGCTTGCGGAATTGAACGCATTTTTAATGTCCAACGTCACTACGGCACAGCATTTTTTAGACGACATCGCGTCCCGAGCCAGCTTCAAAACAACGTCTACGGCGTCGATCGTTGAGTGGGCTTGACGAAATCCAAATTGTCGCTCCGATAGTCCATCCTTGTATTCAATGATAGGGAGCAGTCTGTTGTAGATGACCCTTTCGAGCATCTTTCCTGCCGTGTCGATAAGGCAAATCGGTCGGTATGATGATGGGTGTCCTGGGTGTTTATTCGGCTTCGGGAGCAAAACTAGTTTTTGCCTCTTCCACCGATCGGGGAAAATTCCTTCTATCATGCATGTCTCAAACACGCTGATAAACCAGTCGGGTCTGGTCTTAACAGCGAGTTTAAGAGCTCTATTGGGAACAGCATCCAGACCGGGTGCTTTGTTATCACCAATTCTCCGGCAAATTTGCATAAGTTCCTCCTCAGTTACCGCAGGTATGGTGTAGACGTCGAGTGCTCGCTTGTGTTGTTTGCGCTCCCCTTTATCCGGGGGGAAGAGCGCGGTCACGATATCGAGCAGAAGATGCGGGCAAGTCAATTGTGGTGTTCGCCCTCTCATCTTCTTCATAACTATCCTGTACGCTGTTCCCCAGGGGCTTTGGTCTGCCTCTGTGCAAAGCTCCTTGAAGCATTCTCGCTTGCTGGTCCGTATAGCCTGCTTAAGCCTACCTCGAAGGTTCACATATGCTAGCCGTTACTCGTCGAAGTCTGGTCTTGCTCTAGATCGTTGGCAGATCCTTCTAGCACGAAAACATGCATCCCGTAACAGCGTGATCTCTGCGTTCCACCAATAGTTTGAGCGCTTTTTTGCGAGAACTCGTCGCCTCGGCATAGCAACGTCGCATGCTCTTGTTATGCGTCCCATCATTTGCTCTACCTTTTCGGTAGCTGCACCACCGGGACTTTGGCCTCCCAATAGCATCTCTATGAATGCATCCTCCTCAAGCCCTTTCACGGACCAGCCCCGGTTTCCAGCCTCACGGGGACACGCATCGACGCATGGCCCATATTCAATCTGGAGGAAAATCGCCTGGTGGTCGCTGTGAGTATAATGCTCACTGACAAACCATGTCATTCTCCTCGCCAATGTGGTACTCGCATATGTCAGATCGGCTATTGAGCCCGACCCTGTCCCACGAAAAGTGGAAACGTTTCCCGTGTTGGCAAGCACCAAATCTAGCTCCGCGAAAGCCTCGAACAGGATACGGCCCCTGGTGTTCGTAGTGCGACTGCCCCAATCCACGGCCCACGCGTTGAAATCACCAGCTATGATCTTGGGGTTTCGACTTCTTGCATCCGAGACTAGCATACCTAGCATTCCTTCGAATTCTGTTATCGTCGCGCTTGGTGGAGCATAGCAACTATATATATAGATGCCAGCTATTTTTGCCCTGACGAATCCAACTTCTGGAAACTCCATCACTTCTTGAATGGCCTGATTTCCACACGCCCATATTGCCGCCTTGCCAGTTTCATCTGCAGTCCAGGCACCGCTCTTATTGTTGCGATAGGGCTCGCTGATTATGGCAGCTTCGATTCTCTTCTCATAGATAGTCTGCGAGAGAAAGTCTTGCGCTGCCTCGCAGTGGTTGAGGTTGATTTGTATCAACCTCATTTTTTTACTGCATTCAAAGCTCGCCTAAACACTGGGCATCTGCTGCTGCCTGCAACGTGCCGACAGTCGACGCCCTTTTTTTCCTTGCAGAGCATGCATTCAGGCTCAGCCTTGCATTCCCTGAACATATGGCCTTCTCCCCCACATTTTCTGCAACATTTTGACCTGTCACAGTCACCGGTGCATTTCGCCGCTATGTGGCCGAATTCCAGGCATCTAAAGCAGCGCTTAAGGGATACCTGCTCCCTGAGTCGGCAAACGACCCAACCTATTTTTACTTTCCCAGCCGCCAGCAGTTTGAACGCTGCTTCAGTTGGTAAGCTTATAGTTGCCGTTTGCGTGCCTCCGTACGCCTTGCTCAGTCCCCTGATTGCGGAATCTTGCAAGCCAAGTGGTCCGAACTGCTTTTCTGTCTGTCCGTCTGTCTGTCTGTC
This sequence comes from Hermetia illucens, assembly GCF_905115235.1. Lineage (NCBI taxonomy): Eukaryota > Metazoa > Arthropoda > Insecta > Diptera > Stratiomyidae > Hermetia > Hermetia illucens. The sequence continues at coordinate 133,472,950 of NC_051849.1, read as the reverse complement.
TGTCTGTCTGTCACACCCGATTTATTCGGAAACGGCTGGACCGATTGTCACGAAAATCGGTAAGAGTATGTGATCTGCCGTTCCCTTTACATGCAGCAACTGGCGCCATTTTATGTTAAGTTTAAGGGGGGCTCCCCATACAGGTGAAAGGAGGCTGCAAATTTTTTTTTCACAGAATGTAGCCATGTGGGATATCAAATGAAAGGTCTCAATTAGTACTTTTCGAAACTGGTCCAATATTTGATATTGGGTGAAACATAGGGGAGTCAGGGCTCAAAATGTGACCCCCAAAAAGTGTAACAGGTCTCGTTCTCAGAACCTATCCAACCGAAAAATCCGAAAAAAATCGTAGTAGTGCACCTCCATGAAATCTAGGCCTCAAAATATATCCGGTTCCGATATCTTCACAAATAAAGTTAATAATAGTATATTTTCATATTTTAGAAATTTACCCGGCACCCCCCTTATGTTTATCGCAGAAGTACAAAATTTAGCATAGGTGTAACGAAGAACATGGTGCATAATTTGGTCAAGTCTGAAGAAAATCCGACTATTATTAACAAAGTTATAGGGGGTGAAACTTTACAATTTTTTGTGAATTTCGTGCACTCACTGCAGGTTGTACTGCATGACGTCATCATCACATGTCAATTCGTCAATACCACAACGAAATGAGTTCTTATGGATGGGGGCGGAAAGAATTATTTTGTTTTAGTTTTTAGTCATTTGTATATGAATATCAATTACTCCAACCAGATATGTGTGTATATAGGTATATAGTATATGCGTGCTAATGAACTTTGCGGGTAGTGCCTAATTCAGATAGATACAAGTCGGGAAACCGGAAGCTGGGCGCTTCAGGTACGAAAGGTTTTGTGTATTTCTTAGTACGTAGCACGTAATAAATGCATATATTATGTGAGAATATTCACTTTCGGATGATATTGACATTCATAGTCTTGAATTTGCAAGGAAGCGACAACTTTGACGTATTATAACTTTGTTAGTAATAGTGCTATTTCAACCAAACTTGGTGAGATCATGCTCTATGTTATAGCCTATATTATTGCGAAATTTCATGGTGCTAACGTAAACTTAAGGGGGGTTTTGCAGCCAATTACTAAAAATTATACAAATATACTATTATTAACTTTATTTGTACAGATATCAGTATGGAAGGTATTTCGGAGCCCAGGCACCATATAGTGGCAGCCTTCTGATTTTTTTAAGATTTTTCGGTTTGGTAGTTTCTGAGAATGGCCCCCTTAAAGGAATGATCACTTTCAACCCCCCGCACTCCCCACCTTTCCAACAAATGTCAAAACTAAGACCGGCTTCGAAAAGTACTAACCGAGACCTTTAATTTGATACCCCACGTGAGTATATTTGATGCAAAAAAAATTTACACCCTCCTTTTGCATGTATGGGGACCCCCCCTTAAATTCGACGTACAAGGATGTAACTCACTGTATGCGTGAGCGTTCACAGTTCCCATCTTTCTACCAAATTTGGTGTCAATCGCTATAACCGTTTCCGAGAAAAATGCGTGTGACGGACAGACAGACAGACAGACAGACAGACAGACAGACAGACAGACAGACGGACAGACAGACAGACAGACAGACAGACAGACAGACAGACGGTAAACCGATTTTAATAAGGTTTTGTGTTTACACAAAACCTTAATAAGAAGTAAATCGGAAAGATGGGTACGATCAATTGATATACGTGCATATATGTGTACAGTATTCAGAAATAGGCAGTTTGTTTGTTTAGGGTGAGTGTAATATCTACGGCTGTAATATGGACGTATGTCTCCTAGTTTGGAAAAATATGAAGGAGTATGTTGGATTTGTAACTATATACGGATAGAAAAATGTGCGTTGAAATTTCTTAGATAAGATGAACACAAAACCTTTATACCCGAAGCGCGAGCTTCCGGTATTCCGACTTGTTTAATATGTCAAACCCAAATAACCCACTGAGGCCACCCAGACTTAGGTTAGATACGAAAGAACAAAATCCACCGCCAAATGAAGGTGAAAACCCGCAGGTATTAGACTATGCGGGGTTAATAAATCTAAAACGGGTATAGTAACTGAAACGATGAATTCAGGGAAGACATATTTTCCAATCCATCATGAATCCTGCGTCGGAGATCAATAACGACGTTGGTGTCCAAATTAACATCATCATCATCATCATCATCAACGGCGCAACAACCGGTATCCGGTCTAGGCCTGCCTTAATAAGGAACTCCAGACATCCCGGTTTTGCGCCGAGGTCCACCAATTCGATATCCCTAAAAGCTGTCTGGCGTCCTGGCCCACGCCATCGCTCCATCTTAGGCAGGGTCTGCCTCGTCTTCTTTTCCTACCATAGATATTGCCCTTATAGACTTTCCGGGTGGGATCATCCTCATCCATACGGATTAAGTGACCCGCCCACCGTAACCTATTGAGCCGGATTTTATCCACAACCGGACGGTCATGGTATCGCTCATAGATTTCGTCATTGTGTAGGCTACGGAATCGTTCATCCTCATGTAGGGGGCCAAAAATTCTTCGGAGGATTCTTCTCTCAAACGGGGCCAAGAGTTCGCAATTTTTCTTGCTAAGAACCCAAGTTTCCGAGGAATACATGAGGACTGGCAAGATCATAGTCTTGTACAGTAAGAGCTTTGACCCTATGGTGAGACGTTTCGAGCGGAACAGCCCTTGCAAGCCGAAATAGGCCCGGTTGGCTGACAACAACCGTGCGCGGATTTCATCATCGTAGTTGTTATCGGTTGTGATTTTCGACCCTAGATAGGAGAAATTGTCAACGGTCTCAAAGTTGTATTCCCCTATCCTTATTCTTGTTCGTGCTTGTGTTTGACCAGTGCGGTTTGATGTTGTTGGTTGATTCGTCTTCGGTGCTGACGTTGCCACCATGTATTTTGTCTTGCCTTCATTGATGTGCAGCCCAAGATCTCGCGCCGCCTGCTCGATCTGGATGAAGGCAGTTTGAACGTCTCGGGTGGTTCTTCCCATGATGTCGATATCGTCAGCATAGGCCAGTAGTTGGGCGGACTTGAAGAGGATCGTACCTCTTGCATTCACCTCAGCATCACGGATCACCTTCTCGAGGGCCAGGTTAAAGAGGACGCATGATAGCGCATCCCCTTGTCGTAGACCGTTGTTGATGTCGAATGGTCTTGAGAGTGATCCTGCTGCTTTTATCTGACCTCGCACATTGGTCAGGGTCAGCCTAGTCAGTCTTATTAATTTCGTCGGGATACCGAATTCCCTCATGGCCGTGTACAGTTTTACCCTGGCTATGCTATCATAGGCGGCTTTAAAGTCGATGAACAGATGGTGTAACTGTTGTCCATATTCCAACAGTTTTTCCATCGCCTGCCGCAGAGAGAAAATCTGATCTGTTGCTGATTTGCCTGGAGTGAAGCCTCTTTGGTATGGGCCAATGATGTTCTGGGCGTATGGGGCTATCCGGCCTAGCAAGATAGTGGAGAATATCTTATAGATGGTACTCAGCAACGTGATACCTCTATAATTGCTGCACTGTGTGATATCTCCCTTTTTATGTATGAGACAGATTATGCCTCGCTGCCAATCGTCGGGCATTGATTCGCTGTCCCATACCTTGAGCACAAGTTGATGAACCACTTGGTGTAACTGGTCCCCTCCATATTTAACCAATTCGGCTGTAATTCCATCGGCTCCTGGCGACTTATGATTTTTTAGCCGATGAATTGCACGGACTGTTTCTCCTAAACTTGGTGGTGGCAGTATTTGTCCGTCGTCTTCAGTTGGCGGGACCTCCAACTCGCCGATGTTCTGGTTGTTCAGTAGCTCATCAAAGTACTCAACCCATCGCTCTAATATGCCCATTCTGCCGGAAATCAGATTTCCCTCTTTGTCTCGGCAGGATGAGCATCGAGGTGTATAAGGCTTCATCCTGCTGACTTGTTGGTAAAACTTCCGCGCCTGGTGCGGTTGCTCCCTGTACTTTTCTAGTTCACAGACTTGTTGGTTCTCCCAGGCTTCCTTTTTCCGTCTGTGAAGTCGCTTCTCCGCTCGACGGAGTTCGTGATAAGTCTCTGCGCGTGCCCGCGTTCTTTGAGAATGCAACATTACTCGGTATGCGGCATTCCTCCGTTCCATTGCTAGCTTACAGTCATCGTCAAACCAGCCGTTCCGACTCCTTTTGCGGCTGGGGCCAAGTATGCGTGTGGCCGTATCCATGATAACGTTCTTCAGGTGGTTGTGAAGATCATTAGTTGATGCTTCATCTCCAGGTCCTCTATTGACTGCGGTTATTGCGGCATCCATTTCCCTCTTATAGGTGTCGCAGAGGGTTGGGTTGTGGATGGCTTCAGTGTTCACTCTCACCTGATTGTCAGAGGGGATTCTAGGTGGTATTGTTATTCGAGCTCGAAGCACCATGCCAACGAGATAGTGATCCGAGTCTATATTGGCCCCCCTATATGTTCTGACATTCATCAAGGCTGAGAGGTGGCGGCGTTCGATCAACACGTGGTCAATTTGGTTGAAAGTGGTCCCGTCTGGAGAGGCCCACGTATGTTTGTGGACCGCTTTCCGCGCAAACCAGGTACTTCCAACAACCATTTCGTGTGACCCTGCTAATTGAATAGTCCGCAGTCCGTTATCATTTGTTTTTTCGTGTAAGCTATGAGAGCCAACGTATCGCCTGAATACGGGCTCCTTCCCTACTTGGCTGTTAAAATCCCCAAGTATGATTTTGATATCATATCTGGGACAGGCTTCGAGGGTTCTTTCTACTGCCTCGTAGAAGGTATCCTTCTCCGACTCTGCAGTCTCCTCTGTAGGGGCGTGAACGTTTATGAGGCTTATATTTCTAAACTTGCCTCGCAAGCGCAGAGTGCATAGCCGTTCGCTTATACTTTCAAAGCCGATAACAGCAGGCTGCATTTTTTGGCTGACTAAGAAACCTACTCCGAGTACATGGTTTACTGGATGGCCGCTATAATATATGGTGTAGTGGCTCTTCTCCAGGAAACCGGTCCCTGTCCATCGCATCTCTTGCAACGCTGTTACATCAGCCCTATATTGGGACAGGGTATCGGCTAGCTGCTTATCAGCTTCATCTCTGTACAGGGAGCGCACGTTCCATGAGAAAATGCGCAAATCGTTGTTCCTTTGTCGTTGCCGGGTCCGTCGTTTTAATATCCGTCCTATCCGAGGCTCCTGTTGTGGCTTCGTAACGGTTGTTTTCCGTGTAGGGTTGTCAGCCCTACCCAACCCCCAACCTGGAGGACCAGTTGGTACAATTTATCCCGTTTTTAGGCGCGGGAGACTCGCCTTCATCCTTCTCCGTCTGCAGCTTTTCGTCAAGAAAGAGCTCCCAGCGGTCACCACGTGGAGGTGGAGATAGGATTTGGTAGTAGAGCTGTTGGTGTTGGTTCAGCAGGCATTTCCCAGGTTTTATGCTCCATCGTGGGTACCAATCCACGTTTCGCCCCGGACCTATACTACCCTTTGACCACCAAATTAACGCTGGGGACAATCACGATATGTCCGATATGGACAGAATCCCTGACGTATTGAAAAGTTTACGTGTCTTTTCTGGCGACGCCGGTTACTTTTCCTCGTGGAAAAAAAGTGTGGACCGCATCTTTAAGATCTACGGACACTTACGAGGTACTCCTAAGTATTATGGAATACTCTCCGTAATAAGGAACAAGATAGTAGGTCACGCTGATGTGGCATTAGAATCCTACAATACTCCCTTAAATTGGGAGAAGATATCTAAATGCCTAACATTGCATTATGCTGACAAGCGTGACCGAGGAACTCTAGAGTACCAAATGACAACTTTGGTACAAGGAAACAACACCATCCCAGAGTTCTATCAAGTCGTTTACCATCATCCGTCCCTAATACTAAACAAATTAGGATGTATGGATTTGAGCCAAGAGTCACTTAATATTATGACTCAATCCTATAGGGATAAGGCATTGGATACCTTCGTGAGAGGTTTCAAAGGTGAATTGCCCAGATTGTTGAGCATACGCGAACCGGCTGATGGCCACAGGCACTACACTTGTGCCTGAAGTTGCAGAACATGGATTATCGCGCACATCATGCGAATAGCTCACTAGGCGTGCGAATACCCCAAACAAAGGCGCCACCTCCAGTACCTCCCAGGAGAACTAATGTGCCTTTACCAGCCCCTATTCCAGCTCCAAGAAAACAATTCTACCCCGAGTTACTACACAACCCTCAAAAAACTCAACCTTATAATGGACAAATAACAATCAACGTCCACCACCAAACTACAATTCCTATCCTGTTCCACCAAGATCCGCACCTAAACCCATAACGATGGACGTCGATTGCTCAATCCGATCAAACTACCAGAATCGACCGAGAGATATGTAACCCAGCGACCATAAACGCCAACTATCTCATAGAGTACACCTTCCGAATAAACTGCAACGCACCTATCACACTGAGCTAGTTGAACAAAACGAAGACATTCAGGAAAGCAATAACGACATAAGTACCGAAGAATATAATAACACCATTGTCAAGGAGGACGAGAATTACGACCGGAACCTAGCGGAATACGCCGACGAACATGACAGCCACAACACCAACAATAAAGAATACCCCGACGACGTTTATTTTTTAGGCTAAAACGCTCTTCGCTTCCTTATTTCGAATATATTACAAGGTGTGGAGAGACTTTAAAATTCCTAATCAATACCGGTTCAAATAAAAATTACGTCCAGCCCAAAAATATCCGAAACCCTATTCCCAATGACAATATTTTTTTTTGCAAATTCAGTCGGTGGTAATGTAAAGGTTACACATCACGCTAATATTCAACCATTCGGTCCATCCACAAAATTACAAAAGTTCTTTATACTACCAACCCTCATAACATTTTATGGAATCGTCGGAAACGATACACTGCAGCAAATGCACGCAGTAATCCATACCAAGGCAAGTTATATGACTATCTACCCAAATATCCATATTCCTCTTAAACAACACAATTCCCCAGCTGCGAGTAACATTGAATTACGAACTTCCCACATGCCGACCGAACAATCTGAGCAGTTACTCAAAATTATTAATAAGTGCCCTAATCTATTCTCCGATCCCGACGGGAAACTCACTTTCACTACTAGAGTTAAAGGAGAAATTAGGACCACGACCAATGATCCTATTTACTCCAAATCATATCCATACCCGATGGCACTGAAGGAAGAAGTAGAAAAACGATTGAATCAGCTGCTCAAGGATGGAATCATTAGGCCGTCTAGATGGGTTGTCCCAAAGAAGTTGGATGCTTCAGGGGAAAAGAAGTACCGTGTCGTGATCGACTACCCTAAGTTAAATACCGTAACCATTCCGCACAGGTATCCAATATCCGAGATCAACGAAGTTCTTGCCAACCTTGGTAGAAACGAGTGGTTTTCAATCATCGATCTCAAAAGTGGATTTCATCAGATCCCATTAAAGGAATCTAACATAGAAAAGACCGCGTTTTCGGTGAACAACGGAAAATTTGAGTTCACTCCTTTGGACTGAAAAGTGCTCCATCAATCTTCCAGAGGGCATTGGACGACATCCTTCGCGAGCACATTGGCAAACGCTATTACGTCTACAAAGATGACATTGTCATCTTCGGGAAGGACGAAAAAGGGCATTTTGAAAACCTCGCTCATGTGTTCAAAACCCTAGATGTTGCCAATATGAAAATACAATTGGACAAATCCGAATTCCTGAAAAGGGAAATCGAATTTTTGGGTTACGTAGTGAGTAGAGATGGAATTGGGACGAATCCGAAGAAAGTGCAAGCGATAATTGACCTTCCACCATCCAGAAACCTCAAAGAACTCCGTTCATTCTTGGGTATGACAGGGTATTATCGGCGTTTTATACGCGATTACGCGAAAATCGCAAAAACCCCTGACATCCCTTTTACGAGGGGAAGATGGACATGTGTCCAAACACCACTCCAAAAATAAGCTTATCCAGCTCAATGAGGAATGCCTAAATGCATTCAATAAAATCAAAAACTCGCTTGTATCAAAAGAGGTGATATTAGCACATCCGAACTTCAAAAACGAATTCGAGCTAACAACAGATGCGCCAGGGTACGCCATCGGCGCTGTGCTAAGCTAGGGGAATAAACCTATTGCCTTTCTTTCACGGACCCTCACAAAAACCGAGGAAAACTATGCAGCCAACATTGCGCATTGAGCAGCTATCTCTATAGATCTCGGATAGTGAAAATATTCACCGACCATCAGCCTTTAACATACGCCCTGAACAACAAAAACAACAACACCAAAATGAAAAGATGGAAATCAATCTTAGAGGAGTACAATTATGAGCTCAAATACAAACCAGGCAAGGCAAACGTCATCGCGGATTCATTTTCCAGGCCACCTCAACCCACCGAGGTAAATTCTATGACCCCTACAGAACATAGTGACAATAGCTCACCACAAAGTCTTATTCCATGCGTAGAGACTCCCGTAAATGCCTTTCGAAGCCAACTACTACTAAAAGTTGGAAATGAAGATAGTTACCAAATTTTACACCCTTTTGATAAATACACATGTGGTAACTAAACTTGAGTATACCGAAACGGATCTCATGAATATCTTTAAAAGATATTTAAACCCGCATACCATCAATGGGTTACTAAGATCTGAAGAGATCATGGGAAAAATACAAGAATCCTACCCAACCCACTTCCGTGACTACCGAATAAGGTTCACTCAAACATTGGTAGAAGACATACCCGGCAACCTTAAACAAGAGGAGAAAATTTAAAAAAGAGGAGACACACTATTCACCTGGATCTATACTCAACCGAGAAACATAGAGTACTCACCACCGTAGACAAGTTCACCAAGTACGCAGTCGCTAAACCCGTCAGCTCAAAATCCGTCGAAGACGTCAAGAATCCTCTATTGGATGTACTATTCTTCTTCTGTGTTCCCGAGAACGTTGTGATCGACAACGAAGGGGCACTCAAGTCAGGCTCTCTGACAGCCTTAGTGGAAGAAGAACTCCATATCAAAATTTACAAAACACCACCTTACCAAAATGAGGTCAATGGGCAAGTAGAACGCTTCCATTCGACTCTCACCGAAATAATGAGGTCTGAAAAGAGACGGACCCCGACGTACATTTGATGAACTACTGCAAAGGGCTGTAAATGAATATAATGTAACAATTCATTTCACCACAGGAAAGAAGCCTATAGAGCTCCTCATGGGACGAGTGCCGAACGTCACCCCGAAGAACTTGAGAACATACGACTTACTAACGTACAAAAACTGAAACGAAAACAATACATCGACATGGGACACCATAACAAGACAAGACAACCAATAAAGGACTACGAAATTGGGGACATTGTTTACGTAAGACAAAACAAAAGAAATGGATCCAAATTAACTAGCAGATATAAACAGGAAATCGTAAGAGAAAATAACCACACCACAATCGTTACAAATTCAGGAAAAGTAGTCCCCAAAAATGAGATCAAAAATTAACCTATCATTTCAGAATCCTAATAGACAGAACATACGCAGACGTACAAATTCTGGACTTTTCCAACTCACAAATAATATCCCTTCACATTGGACAAACAAAAATTCAGAACGGAAACTTCAAACTTATTCATACCATCGACATAGGACAATACGACGACTTCATTACACGAACCGAACCAATATTCAACAACCCGGACATTCATGGACATACCCTTTTCCCATATTTATCGCATGAGTTGCAACAGATTAGAAGCCTCGTTCAAAACTTAAGACCGCGAAAAGCCAAAAGATCGTTAAACTTTATATGTACTGCCTGGAAATGGATCGCGGGAATCCCCGATCATGAAGATTACACTACCATCAAGGAAAAAATCAAGAATATATTACAGAACAATAACAGACAGGTAGTAATTAAGCAATTGTACAATGAAAAATTAAATCAAATCACTAACGTAACTAATCGAATCCAACAACTACTCAGGCAGGACACTCAAGTAATTAACAATATAATTCTGGAAATACAATTCAAACTACATTTAATCAAAGAAGAATTACGTAACATTAATCATGCCATCCATTGGGCTAAACTTGGCGTAGTAAACTCATTAATTTTATCAAAAAAAAAATAGAGGTTTCAACAAATGGCCTAGATAAGGAAATATTCACATACCCAACTATTGAACAAGCCTTAAGCTTTTCGGAAGTAAAAATAATAACAAATGACTCTGTAATATTGTGCATCGTAAACATACCCCTTACAACCAGAGAGACATATCAAACAATCCTGTTCAAACCAATAAAGAAAATAAAATATATTACCGAAATTCTCTATAAAAATATTATCAAAAACGAAAACGAAATTTATGGCATAGTTGGAAACTGTAAAAATTACAACTTTATTAATGTATGCAAATCATCCGAAATCATAGATATAAGAAAAACAAGCTGTATTCCAAATTTGCTGAAAAGCCCCAACTCCACCTGCAATATATAATCAACATGTGCCGACTACGGAAGAAAACGCCCCCCGTTGTCCTATTTTTGAACCAGTTCCCCGGCTCCTTGCAGATCGGAAACTGTTCCTATAATCTAAGCGGAACATTTGTTATCAAATATAGAAACACCAGCATCATGCCAAACGGAAGGAATTTTACATCGAACGAAATATCAACAACTAAAATACTCCCCGCAATCCTGCAACCGACACCTGTAGGAAAGGAGTATCGACAGCTCCTCTCATTGAAAATGATTAAAGAATTACATATAAATAATACACACAAAATCAGTCCCATCCAAGCAGAACAATTTAAATACCAGACAGCTACTTTTGGAACTTTTTCAATTTTTATCTTAATCTTCAGCATCTTCATAATTCGAAATACATGCAAAAATAACAAGGAAATACAGATAACTACAGAACCATCAAATTTTCCACATCCAACCATTCCACCTAACCTAGTGAAAATAGTGCAACACGAAACCCTACAATAAACAGTACCGGAAACACCACAATTCAACAACATTCCGTATTTTCAACGATCGTGGACAATCGGATTATCGAGGGGAAGAGTTAACACCTGTACTTGCATTTCACCCGGTCAACTTCCGTTCACACGATGTGCGACTAGATGCAAGTTGCAGAGTCAGCTGCAGTACTCAAATATCTGTAGAATTAACATTAAATATTGTTGTCATTTAGAAAGTCAGTTGTAATCCAAATTCGAAAAGGGGTACACATGCCCAAAAGAGAAATATATTTTTCTAACACTTAAACAAATTGTGTTGTTAATTTGTACAGCGATATAGCGAAAGCTCTACAGATGAGAAGAGCGCGATCATCCCTCAAATTGGGTTTGGTTGTTTTTATTAGCGTTTATATAATATTAACCCCAACCCTGCCAGATCTCTTCCGGGCAAAGTGGCATGGCGGTGGTCATCTTTTGGTGACGAGATCGTGTTCTAGCTATCGTTTTGTGAATGCACTTGTATGGGAAACATGTCGATTTTGTAAATAAACTTCTGCTACTTGCAAAGTTAATGGGGCGAGAATGAGTGACGAGTCTGCTCGTTTCCTATCTTGGCTTTGAAATCACCGAGCAATACCTTGACATCATTTGGAGGCACCCAGTTATATAGTCTTTCAAGGGCTCGCGCAAAGTTGCTCTTTTTCTTTAATTGGAAAGTGTATGGTGACAAGACAAGCTCTGATACCACAGGGAGTGTATTTGAAATGCTTTACTGAGGAAAGGCATTCCAATGAAACTAATAGCTCCTATCTAAAGTTTGATTTTACTAAATTGAACCGTATATTACATACTGTATATCAAAACTGAAAAATAATGAACAAACAAGTCGGGAAACCGGAAACCAGACGCTTCAGGTATGAAAGGTTTTGTGTATTTCTTTTATAAAGAGATTTTGGTGTGCATTTGTCCCATTAGCAAGTAGCACGTAAAATATGCATATATTATGTGAAAATATCCACTTTCAAGTGATATTGACATTTATAGCCTTGAATTTGCAGAGGAGCGACAGTTTTGACCTAGTATAACTTTGTTAGTAATACTGCGATTTTCGCCAAATTTGGCAGGATCGTTTTCTGTGCTGTAACCTACATTGCGATTTTGTGATTCTTGGGTGAACTTAAGGGGGGTTTTCCTGTAAATTACTGAAAATTATAGTAATATACTATTATTAGCTTTATTTGATAGGTATCGGTATGGAGGGTATTTAGGAGCCTAGGCACCATATAGTGACAGCCCCCTGATTTTTTTCAGATTTTTCGGTTGTGTAGTTTCTGAGTATGGGTTCGTTAAAAAAATTATCACTTTCAACCCCCCGCACTCCCCACTTTTCCAACAAATGTCAAAACTAAGACAGGCTTCGAAAATTACTAATCGAGACCTTTGATTTGATATCCCACATGACTATATTTGATGAAAAAAATTTACACCCTCTTTTGCATGTATGGAGACCACCCCTTAAATTCGACGTAAAAGGATGTAACTCACTATATGCGTGAGTTCCCACCATTCTACCAAATTTGGTGCCAATCGCTGTAACCGTCTCCGAAAAAAATGCACAGACAGACAGAGAGACGAATAGAGAGACAGACAGTAAACCGATTTTTTAAGGTTTTGTGTAAACACAAAACCTTAAAAATGGGGCTACAAACAAAGGGAGCGGAATAGCTGATGAAAATATACTGGGACATCAATCGCGCAATTTTTTTAATGATTAATTCGACGCAAAAAGTAGCGACTTTAGTGAAATGCATCGAATTACTTCCCTAGAAGTTTCGTAAAGAAGTATGGTGAGCTTTGAAGAGTAGCCCAAAGGATGCGTCTTAGAAAACAATGAAAACGTGATAATGGCATCTTAACATAATGGCTTTTAATGAAGATTTGAGCTACAATTAATTGTGGAATGCACTCGCTTCTTTGAAAACCCTTAAAGAAAGATGCACAATTAATACAGGCCTATACAAAGGCAAAAATTAAAGCCTAATCATCAATCCTCCAGAAATGAAGCAAAGATGGGTGAAGAACTTTTATCAGTTATTAAAATCGATACAGCTCTAACAAGAATGCACACCACAATTCTGGGGATACCATGCAGGATTCCACATCATCAGCAACGTACGAATCGGACGTTTAAGGCGTTAATCCCACTTGGTGCGCAAAAAAAATGTTTTTGTCAAGAAAACTGGGTAACTTTTTAAACAGCATTATACCATCTGAAAATACATACATTGAACAACTTTAAATTTAAAAAAATACACAAAATGACGTACAATCAAGGTTATTCTCTAGATTTTTCACTAAAAACGGGCATTTTTGGGCTATAAAAAGGCGATTTTTATTGAACTATTTTATGCATTGATAAGCCTGTGAAAACCGGAAACTCCAAATTGGGATGACAGGCGAGTATCAACCAATTAAGGAGGGATTTGTCGAAATATCAAAAATTCAATTACAAAATTCAAGACCACCTGGAAAACTGATGTTGATATTCAAAACTGGAAATTCGTAAATTGAGAACACAATTGCAAGATGAAGACAATTGGAAAACTATGTTGCTAAGGCTCTGGAATGCTCCTTTACTGTTCTATTATAGACGAAGGAATGAAATTTGATATTAGGCTTTGGCTCTTTCACTTAAGCCCTCACCGGTTTTTGCTGCTGGAAGACCGCTTTCAGATATTTAGGCTTCGTCCCTTCTTCTCTTATCACAGGATTTCTCATCTGCCAACATTTTCATTGCGAGTAAATCCAACATCGTCAACCAACGTAATCAGCATTTTAGCATTTTAAAGGAGGTTCTGTAAAAGTACAAGTCAATTCACGAAGGATTCACTTGACTGAAACACAATATTGTGCAATATGTTGAGAGTCTCTCGAAAGCAAGGGAAATCCCCATTCACATGTGGCAAACGCTTTTCAATTGTTGCCTTGTGTGACTTGCAACCGTTTAACTGCTTAAATGCTTACAATATCATTAAAATGTCATCGTCGTGTAAGTGCTCTCCTTTAGGAGCTGCCTTTGAAAGTGCGCATCATACCCTGCCGCAGCCACTGGTCCCAGCTCCTTCTTTCATGTTCACTGCAGAGTGTGCAATTTTCTATTTGCAGGATTCTAACTCGAACAACGACGAGAAGAGATACTTCTACCCTCCAACCAGTTCTGGTACTGGCGGTTCCGACTCCTCGCTAAAATAAATACTGAAATGCAGGCTTTTGTACCGAGCAAGCAAATAGAGAGCTCCCCTTGAGCATGGCATATTTGCGTCTATGGCCATGTTGTTGGCTATCACTTTCTGATGAATGCGAAAGTTTCGTAAATATTTGCGAAAATCTCGTGAACATGTACATTTTGAGTGCATTTTAAACTATCGGAACTACAATGTACGTTGCAGGTATCGATGCAGTGCTTAGGCAACGTACACATTCCCAAAACAACCTGAGGTAGACAGGAACCCGAAGCCATGACGGCATATGGGGATTCTTGCCATGTTAGTTTTGGTAAGTAATTTATCCGTTACTCGCTAGGGATTCCTGGGGTTGTAGTAGGACCGTTTGTCGGTGGCCTGCATTGTCTATCCTTTTGCACCGATTCATTACAAAATCGCCTCTAAATGAATTAATTGTTTGACCCAACGAAAATCGTTGATTGTGTAATTATGCCGCGTCCTGATACGGCAAAAGGAATTCAATTCCATCATATAAACAAAATGTAATGTTGTATTTTCGAAGCCTATTATTTGTAAATTGTTTTAGATACCATACAAAAGGCATTAGTTTGGAGGAAGCAGCGAAGGGGGGCAAAAGGAGCCGTGGGTTCAGCGTGGTTTCATTGAAATCGGAATCAGATCATGGGTTGAAAAGCAAATGCTGGAAACGAAAGTCTAGTTACCTCGATTTGGAATTGTTAAAACTGTAAATGTCTAGGCTTATTTATAGACGTCATGCTTGCAAAGGCCTCACTTTAGACTAAAATTCTATTTGTAGATTGGGCAAAATTTAGATTTATTTTCGGAAATTTGGGGTTTCGTACCAAAAGAAAGTTAAGCGCAACCATCATTGAACTTCCTCATGGAAATCTGACTAACGTAAACAAGTCTGCAGCAACAAGACAGACATCTACGTCGACTGAGATTCGAATCTAGGGCACGAGATCGGGAGGCCAGCGTTCTAAGCCTCTAACCATTGCACTGTCTATGATTTCCAATTTTTAATTTCTTATATTAGCTTACATTTAGCTATTATACATCAAAATTAATTTTATTTGAATAACGATTATATATATCGCTTAACATTTGTATAATTATGCATTGAATACATTGACCACTTCATTATCTTTAAGCAATTATCAATTATAAAAGCTGTCCTCCCACTAGAAGCGCTAGAAGGATCAAAATTACCTACTTAATTCTAGCGTAACCTACTACATAAACTCTAGATCTTAACTTATTCTAGTCTTATGTCAACTTTCCACAATAAGCAGTTACATTACGTTTAGCCTTTATGTACTCCTAGCAGACAAAGAGTCAGTCAGTGCTTACTATTTGGCAGGATAGTGGATGCTGTATTCTCAAAGAATGCGGGCACGCGCGGAGACTTATAACGAACTCCGTCGAGCGGAGAAGCGACTTCACAGACGGGAAAAGGAAGCCTGGAAGAACCAGCAAGTCTGTGAACTAAAAAGTTTTACCAACAAGTCAGCAGGATGAAGCCTTATACACCTCGATGCTCATCCTGCCGAGACAAAGAGGGAAATCTGATTTCCGACAGAATAGGCATATTGGAGCAATGGGTTGAGCATTTTGATGAGCTACTGAACAACCAGAACATCGGCGAGTTGGAGGTCCCGCCAACTGAAGACGACGGGCAAATACTGCCACCACCAAGTTCAGGAGAAACAGTCCGTGCGGCGTCCAGTCCGGAGGCGATGGAATTACAGCGGAATTGGTTAAATATGGAGGCGACCAGTTACACCAAGTGGTTCATCAACTTGTGCTCAAGGTATGGGACAGCGAATTAATGCCTGAGGATTGGCAACGAGGCATTATCTGTCTCATACATAAAAAGGAGATACCACACAGTGCAGCAATTGTAGAGGTATCAGGTTGCTGATATTCTCCGCTATCTTGCTAGGCCGGATAGCCCCATACGCCCAGAACATCATTAGCCCACACCAAAGTGGCATTCCAGGCAAATCAGCAACAGATCAGATTT
Source organism: Hermetia illucens (assembly GCF_905115235.1). Classification (NCBI taxonomy): domain Eukaryota; kingdom Metazoa; phylum Arthropoda; class Insecta; order Diptera; family Stratiomyidae; genus Hermetia; species Hermetia illucens. Next base: position 133,456,654 of record NC_051849.1, on the reverse strand, counting down.
TCTCTCTGCGGCAAGCGATAGGAAAACTGTTGGAATATGGATATCAGTTGCAGGGTGAAATTGTACACGACCATGAGAGAATTTGGTATTCCGACGAAATTAATAAGGCTGACTAGGCTGACCCCGACCAATATGCGAGGCCAGATAAAAGTAGCAGGATCACTCTCAGGGCCACTCGCCATCAACAACGGTCTACGACAAGGGGATGCGCTATCATTGGTCCTCTTTAACCTGGCCCTCGAGAAAGTGATCCGTGATGCTGAGGTAAATGCAAGAGGTACGATCCTCTTCAAGTCCACCCAATTACTGGCCTATGCTAACGATATCGACATCATGGGAAGAACCACCCGAAACATACAAACTACCTCCATCCAGATCGAGCAGGCGGTGCGAGATCTTGGGCTGCACATCAATGAAGGCAAGGTAAAATATATGGTGGCAACGTCAGCACCAAAAACCGGTCGAACGGGAAGAATAAAGATAGGAGACTACAACTTTGGGACCGTTGATAATTTCTTCTATCTCGAAAATCGTCGAAAATCACAACCGATAACAGCTACGATGATAAAATCCGCGCACGGTTATTGTCAGCCAACAGGGTCTATTTCAGCTTTCAAAAACTGTTCCGCTCGAAACGTCTTACCATAGAGTCAAAGCTCTTACTGTACAAGACGTACATGTATTCCTCGGAGACTTGGGTTCTTAGCAAGAAGAATTGCGAACTGTTGACCGCGCTCGAGAGAAGAATCCTCCGAAGAATTTTTGGCGCCTTACATGAGAATGGACGATTCCGTAGCCTACATAACGACAAAATCTATGAGCGATACCATGACCGTCAGGTTGTGAATAAAAGCCAGCTCAATAGGTTGCGGTGGGCGAGTCAATTAATCCGTATGGATGAGAATGACCCCACCCGGAAAGTCTTTAAGGGAAATATCTATGGTAGAAAAAGAAGACGAGGCAGACCATACCTAAGATAAAGCGATGGCGTAGGTCAGGACGCCAGACAGCTTTTAGGGATATCGAATTGGTGGACTTCGACGCAAAACCGTGAGTCTGGAGTTCCTTATTAAAGCAGGCCTTGACCGGATACCGCTTGTTGTGCTGTTGATGATTTTGGAAATATCTTTTCAAAATACGATAAATTTTAAAAGCAGTGTGCAATTAGAAGTAAATGTTAACCATACTTACTGCATTTTTGATTTGGGTATGATATTTTTAACATTGCAACAGTTATTAAAGTGCCAATATTGTGATGGTGCAGTGATTTTTAGTAAACAGGAATGTGGTTTAGGATTCAAACTCTCTATGAGCATTCAGAAGGAATTTTATATGGTACTGATAAACTGCACGGAGCGATAGCGTGGGCGAGGACGCCAGACAGCTTTTAGGGATATCGAATTGGTGGACCTCGGCGGAAAACCGCGATGTCTGGAATTCCTTTTTAAGGCAGGCCTAGACCGGATTCCTTTCTTTCAAAAAACCTTTCAGTATGGATGAGAACGTGTTCTGGAAGAGGTTTAACTTAGCTCGGCAATATAATTCGGCATTTCGTCCACGTTTTTTGTCCCCCAATTGTAAGACTTGTCAATGCAATGTCATAAGATCCGACATTCAAATGCCATGTCCTTTTCCGCAGTTTTCGTTCAGCATGTGATCTACTTATCGGTTGCGTGAAATGTAATTTTTCGTATGAGGGGTTTGTAGAACAGCAGCTTGGCTTTTGCGAAAATACCAGGTGCTACTCACGTAGATAGCAGACTCAACTGCACGTAGATCCATTTACTCAGGATTTCCTTATTAACTTTCCTTTCCTTTTCTAGTTAACCAAGCAGTTGAAGTAGCCATCGAAGATAAGGTATTTCGATTTTAACTGATCTCCCAGTTGCTCAGTTAAAGGTCAATATTTGATATAGAAGGACCCTATGGAAATGCGTTTACTGTGACCCGTAACTACTGCATTGTTGAGCAAGTTAAAGATGACGGCTTCCTTAAAATCTTGCCTGTTCTTCAAATGAATTTCTGCTTTCAGAGAATCAACCTACGTCTAGGGCAGTGTCACGTTGGGCGTGTGACATCAGCGCCACACAATTGAATGTAGACATTCAACTCACTGTTAATTATTTTGGGCTGAAGTGAGAACTTTAACCAAATTTTGGAAGGAAGAGTAGAAATACGTTTACTGGCAACTTTAAGTAAAAAGCCCTTAGCGGCTTCGACATAAGAAATATGCGATTTTGCCAAACTTTGTTAAGGGTGATCCTCTGGTGAAAATCTCTTCGAGCCCCTGAGAAGGTTCGAAACGGCAATGAACAGCACTAATCGGGATTTCATTCGGAGCGAAGGATCCTCCCTGGGAGGAGCCTTGTTCTTCTTTGCCACAAAATTAGCGATCGGACGCAACTTTAACTGGGTGTACTCCATGACAAGATCCATGATTTGATCAGCTCCCGCTGAGCTTTATCTGCGGTGCGAGGCCTCTCCTTCTCGTACAGGGGACCGAAGTCATCGCTATGACACGCCTTGGATGGCATCGCCAACCCCTCTCCCTTACTAACCTTTGATGCATTTTCGATAAACAAAATGCATGTCGAGTATGATCGCTTTTAAAAATCAGCAAAAATATTTGATTACTTCTAATTTTAAATATCAACAATGATGCCTTTGTGAAATAAAATGCTGCCACAAATAACCGGTCCTGAAAGAGTTTAACGTTTGGCGATTATCATTGCACACACAGAAGACGAACACCTTTTCGGAGTGCCAAAGCTATGTGCTTCTACATTAACAGGGATATCACAGGGATAAGACAACTCTTAACCTACTAATTGAATGCGATGAAATTTTGAGCTTGTTTTGAACCAACTTCATCTCATATGGAAATATTAAGCGGGCCGGAAGTTTCGCCAGAGCAGCAATTAACCTTCCATTCAAACATTACATCCGTAGTTCAGTCAGTTTTTCATTAAGAAAGAACTCCCAGCGATCATCACGTGGAGATGGAGGTTTGGTAGTAGAGCTGTTGGTGTTGGTTCAACAGGCATTTCCCAGGTTTAATACTCCATCGTGGGTACCAATTCCTCTAACCGCCAACAGGTGTAATCGTTTTTGAGAAAAATGCATGTGGCAGACAAATAGACAGACATGCAGACGGACAGACAGACAGTAAACCGATTTTAATAAGGTTTTGTTTTCGATGAAACCTTGAATAGACTATAAAAGGAAAACGAAAATGTTCTCATACCACCCTCGTTCATTTGAACTCGCTTTACTATGGTATTGATGAATTGATATGATATGGTCATGGTGAAATGGAAAACTTTAACCTTCTATAACTTTGTTAATAACGGCTGGATTTCCTTTACAGAATTATGCCTTATTATGGTGACGTCAAATTTTGGACTTTTAGAATGCACTGCAGGATTTCTAAAATGTAGTAGTATCCTGTTATTAACATCATTTGTATACATAATGAAACGGGATGTATTTTGAGGCCTAGGTTTCGTATTGATGAACCGTTGGGACTTTTTTTTATATATTTCCTTTGGGTAGACTCTGAGAAGGAGACCTACGTCAATGTCGGCAGGGAATTTACGAAACTGAAAGGAGGGTAATGGAGAAATCTCTCGTCAACTTGTGGACACTACAAACTGTCTTGATAATGTGCTGCTCACACTTAGTGCTTAATATTTAGGTTCATCCAGAGATACTTAGTAAACTTGGCCATGTTATTTATATAGCATGCTGCTCCCAATCCCAGTCAAAGAGGGACTGTTTGAAGCAATATACTTTGTAATTTTCCCAGTAAAACAAAAATAATGAGATTAGGGAAAGTGATAAATAAAGTATAGTTGGAGTTATTTCACTATGCTAAATTCTACCTGATCTCTCTAGATGAAAGGTTCCGCGACAGGCCTATCCAATATTTTGAAAAACAAAATAATGGTATTAAGACATCCTCAGCCTTAAAGAATCCAAAGGAAAAATGGCGATGGTGATCTAAGAAGAAAAACGGCGCACTAGCAATTCCGATGAGCAGAACTAAAAGTACAGAAGGGAGACCTAGATAAAGTAACACCTAAAAGAGAAATTTGTGTTGCGTTGAAATAGTAATTGAGGTAGGAGAAACTGAGTGAAAAGCCCATTGTGAGCTTGAGAAAAGCCTGTCGTATTAACCAAACGGCCACAATGCCTACCATGACTACCAGCGAAGGCAGCGCAGGAGCTATTGGCGGCAGCAAATGTGCGAATCGTATGGGTTTCCTGCCAGAGAGCAGAGCGGAGGCTTTGACCGTTACATATAATGCGTGAGGAATCCTGGTCTAAAATTTAAAAAAATTTCTGTTCTAAAAGCTCGTATTCCAATGGCGAATTGAGATATACAATATAGTGCTCACGAAATCCTTTGAAAAATGGGTAAGTTACAGGTCACCGAAAATTGCAGTGATCCGTTCGAAAAATAGTTCATTATAATGTATGAAATGGAAGTAACATCTTCTAATTTCAATTTGAAAGGATTTAATGGCAAAATAAGACAAAATTAATAACAGTAATAGGCAACACCTAGTAGCGTATTCTTTCTATGTGCATCGAATTAAGGAAATTTGTGCATCGTTAATTACGTGGTGTCCAGGTGATTCCATAATTAACTTGGCTTAGCTTGATGTTTTGTGTGGAACAAAACCTTATTAGAATCGATTTGGTGTGCATCTAACCGTCTGTCTGCCCGTCTGCCTGCCTATCTGTCTGTCACATCTAATTCACTTGGAAACGGCTGAACCGATTGTCACGAAATTTGATGAGAACATGTGGTTTCTGAATCCCTTTACATATGGGTGGTATCATTTTTCACTGGGTTTAAAGGGCTTGCATTTATGCGGAGGGGGTGTTAACTTTTTCGCAGAATATGGTCGTGCATAAAATGTAAGGTAGCAATTAGTACATTTTGAAACTCATGATCTTTTTTTAGATACCGCGTAAAACATAGGGGAATGATGGATCAAAATGTGTGCCCCAAAAACTATAACAGGTCTCATTCTCAGAACCTACCCAACCGAAAAATCTCAAAATATATTCCATTCCGATATCTGCTTAAATAAAGTTAGTAATAGTATATTACCATATTTTAGAAATTTACCAGAAATCCCCCTTTAGTTCGTCCTAAACGTACAAAATTTTGGAAAGTTTGACAAAAATGTATTTCACGCGAATTTACCACACTTTAAGACGTGTATGATGTCATCATCATGTAAAGTGAAATCATATGAACATCGGAGTTGGAGTTTGGAAGTATATATACATATATATTAAGGAATATTTTGAATTAAAGGTATACGCGAATAGGCTATTTCTCACATAAGATGAACACAAAAACGTTATAGTTGAAGCGTCCAGCTTCCGGTATTCCGACTTGTTCTTCTTTGATATCGACATAGGGGAGTTCTCCTACTAAACCATCTAGAAGGGACACTCGAAACTAAGCACTAATATAATTTTAACCTTGATGCTTACGGTTTTAGATGGTGCACTAATATCAAGCGACCAGAGAATTATATTCGGGTTAATAAAAATGACGACGGACAAACCTAACCACTTCATATTGCACTTGGGTCTTCATTAGTAGCGCGTCACCGGCCTCTACCATTGCCCTGGCGGAGCACAGAAGCAACAATTATACGGAAGGAGAGAGAAGTTTCTACAGCATAGATATCAAAGCATCTTACTTACACGTAGTAAAGCTACACAATTACCATACCTAGTAATTTGCCTAGTTCGCTCAAATGGATGATGTACCACTCACTTGAAATAATCTTTGACGTTTTCCTAAATTATAACGTATCAAAAGATTTTCAGAATCTTCTGTAGGATTTTCCATTTCCCCTACATTCACCAGAAGAGTTAGGTGTTTTGAAGAGAAAATTGAACACAGCACATGTGAATTTATATGCTATTAATTAACGCCAAAAAATCTCAAACAATTGCTTCGGCCTACAATGGTAGATCTAGCGCTTGTATATCGATGTGGTTAGCTCACACACGTGAAAAGACAAAAGTTCTTCTGGGAAGTTTTTATCCGATCAAACGGTTCAGTGCTGGGAGAATACCTGGAGAGAGAAGTTTTTTGTCTTTTTATTCCTCTAACTTCCCTGTGTATGAACATACTGATGAGGGCAGTTGGTTCCCGAAAAATAGTGTGTTTCCTGGTGATATAATTTGCAATATGTTTTATTTGGTTGTCACCAATATCGGGAAGTTGTGTGAAACTAAACCTTATTAGAATCGAGTCGATGTCTGTCTGTCTGTCTGCTTGTCCCTCCGTCTGTCTGTCAGTCTGTCACAACCTATTTATTCGAAAGCGACTAGACCAATTGTCACGAAAATTGGTAAGAGTGTGTGATCTGTTGTTCCCTTTACATGCAACAAGTGGTGCCATTTTGCGTTTCATCAGTTGATGAACCGCTTGTTGTAACTGGTCGCCTTCATATTTAACCAATTCGGCTGTAATTCCATCGGCCCCTGGCGACTTATGGTGTGGCAGCATTTGTCCGTCGTCTTCAGTTGGCGGGACCTCCAACTAGCCGAAATTTTGATTGTTGAGCAGTTCATCAAAATACTCAAGCCATCGCTCCAATATGCTCATTCTGTCGGAAATCAGATTTCCGTCTTTGCCTCGGCGGGATGAGCATCGAGGTGTATAAGGCTTCATCCTGCCGACTTGTTGATAAAACTTCCGCGATTGTTCCGGTTGCTCTCTGCACTTTTCTTATTCACATTTTTGGTCCTTCCAAGATTCGCTTCTCCGTTCGACGGAGTTCGTGAGAAGTCTCTGCGCCTACCCGCGTCCTTTGAGAATGCAGCATTCTTCCGTTCCGTTGCTAGCTTACGTTCATCGTCAAACAAGCCGTTCCGACTTTTCTTGCGGCTGGGGTCAAGTATATTTGTGGCCGTATCAATGATAACGTTCTTCAGGCGATTGCGTTGCTTTATCTCCATGACATCTGTTAGCTGCAGTTATTGCGGCTTCCATTTCCCCTTTATAGGTGTTACGGAGAGTTCACTCTCAGCTGATTGTCAGATGGGATTGTACGTGGTGTCATAATTCGAGCTCAGAGCACCCTATTGGCCTATATTGGCCCCCCTATATGTTCTTACATTCATCAAGGTTGAAACTCCCAGCAATCACTACGTGGAGGTGGAGATAAGATTTGATAGTAGAACTGTTGGTCTTGGTTCATCAGCCGTTTCTCAGGTCTTATGCTCCTTACTGCGTACCAATTCACTTTTCGCCCTGAGACCTGTACTACCCTTTGACCGACAAATGATAGAAACGCCCACTTAGATATTCCTATAATAATACGCAAAACCTTTCATACCTGAAGCCTTTAGCTTCCGGTTTTCCGATTTGTTTTTTTAATTGCATCTAGCCATCCCAGAATACGGCGCAAAAAATTTCAGAGCTAAATTCGTGTTCCTTTAGATTCTATTAGCGTACAGCCAATCGATTTTTGGGTGCAGGCTCAGGCTCGAACGTCCAAAGGGTATTCCTGACATAATCTTGTAGCTTTATGTAAATAGCGTATTTGAAGAGTTCATTTGTATTTGTTTAACTGCATTTTGTTTGTAATTAAGATTGAGAAATGTCTTCATATACAAAGGGAGATTTTTCGCGTTTTTCCCATTTGCGGGACTTCTAACGTAAAAAGTAATAAACCATCAACATTTTTACACATTTGATTTTTTTCAAAATTGCAAAGAATGTCAATATTTGGGATTTTACATATGTAGTGAAGAAAAATGGCGAAAATTGAATATTGAATATTCTTTTGTCAACAGTAACGAACTTTTATTTTTGATTCTTTTCACCTACATTCAAGTTTGTATTCCCAGAAAATAAATTAATAAGCTAAAATCAAACCTTTTAGTTTCTGACAGAAATTGACCTTCAGTGGACTAATGTAAGATTGTCGTTTTTGGCTTAAGTTATTTAAAAATAAATCTGAAAGGTTGTCGTAAATGTAGCAAATATAATGTCCAAACTTTGCTGAATTCCAGTGAATTGATCCCACTAAAAAGGACCTGAAAAAATACTCACATCTATTTCAATACAATTCTTCCTCGATGAAGAACAAACAATATCTTGAATTTCTGTTCGCTTTAAAAATTAGTTTTATAAAAAACTGCGCCGATCAGCTCTGCATTCCTTGCTTCACCGCATTGTTGAAAAAATTTCAGTCAAGATTTCACCAAACGGTACAAAAATGCATAAACAAGTCGGAATACCGGAAGGTGGGTTTTGTGTTCATCTTGTGTGAAAAACTTCCTATTCACGTTTCCTCATTCGTATATACGGTATATAAAATTCAAAGTATTCCTAGAGATACATGCATAAATATATATTCGCAAACTCTAACCCCACCGTTCGTATGAGTTCGCTTTATATGATGATGATCTCATACACGTCTTAAAATACGATAAATTCACCTGAAATACATAATTTTGACCTTCCATAACTTTGTCAGTAATAGTTGGATTTTCGTGAAATCTTCCAAAATTGTGCATTATGCAACCGTGTACTAGGATGAACTTAAGGGAGGTTTCCGGAAAAATTTCTAAAATATTGTAATATACTACTTTTGATGCCTAGATTTCATGTGGATCGCAGTGGAGCGATTTTTTCAGAGGTTTCGGTTGGATAGGCTCTGAGAACGAGACCTGTTACACTTTTTGGGGCTCACATTTTATCCACGCGCTCCCATATGTTGCACTAAGTGTTTCGGAAAGTAGTAACTGAGCTCCTTCGTTTGATACTCCACACGACCATATTTTTCGAAAAAAATTTATGGGGCCCCCCATTAAACCCAGTGTGAAATGATGCCACCCATTGTACATAAAGTGATCCACAGACTCAATGTTCTCAGCAAATTTCGTGGTAATTGGTTTAGCCGCTTCCGAGAGAATCGGGTGTGACAGACAGACAGACGAACACATTATATTAATTGATACTGTTTGACACAAAACCTTAGAAAATGCTGTGGTTACCTTTTTGTAATTTTTTTACAAATATTGTACAAATAAGTATTGTCTATTTATCTGTTGATAACTCATTCCTGGCACTTCTATTATTTTAATGGCAACTGCATATGCAGAAGGTGGGTGCAAATTTAGTTTTCGCCAAATGGTGTCAATAACTACTTTTCGGGGCAGATTCTGCCTTTAACATTAGTTGAAATCGCCCAATGCAGTGGGTCAATAAGTATGTAGTATACTACGGGTTCTAAAGTATGCACCGAAATGTTCTTAATTTTAATGTTCGGCTGAAAAGTTCGTAGGCTAACACACAAATGGCGTCAAATCCATATGGTTTTTAACTAACTCTAACAGTAGGACTATTAGCTTATAGGATAGAGCATTTGGAATGAAGCAACTTTTGTTAGTTTGATGTTAATAAAACATTGCATTTCGAGAAAAAAATACTGTTGAAGCCAAGGCTTGGCTTGATAAACATCGTTCAAACTTTGCACCAGGAGAATCAACCGATGAGAAGTGGTTTGCTGTGGTAAGTTTAAACGAGGCGAAATGAAGACCGAGACGATGCACACAGTGAACACCCCAAAGAGGCTGTTACCAACGAAAATATCAAGAAAGTTTACCAAATAATTTTGAATGACCGCAAATTGAAGTTGATCGAGATAGTTGAGACTGTAAGGATATCAAGGAGGCGTGCTCGACATATCGTGTATGAATGTTTGAATATGCGATAGCTCTGTTCAAAGTGGGTGCCGCGTAAGTTCACAATCGACCTAAAACAACAACGAATTGACGATTCTCAGCGTTGTTTGAAGTTCTTCTTCCATCAAAAATCCAATTTATGCGCGTTTATGGATGAAATGTGGCTCCATTGTTTCACACCAAAATCAAAACGGTCGTTATCTGAGTCGACTGCATGTGGTAAACCGACTCCCAAAGTGTGCAACGACGCTACAGTCGCCTGGCAAGGCTACGTCATCAGTATTTTAGGATGCGAATGGTATAATATTCATCGACTATCTTGAAAATGGAAAAACTATCAACAGCGATTATTACATTGCGTTACTGGAGTATTTGAAGGATGATATCGTCCAAAACGACCCCATTTGAAGAAAAAAAGTGCTGTTTCATCAAGATAATGCACCGTGTCACAAATCAATGAAAACGATGGCGAAATTGCATGAAATGAGTTTTGAATTGTTTCTGCATCCACTGGACGCTCCACATCAGCCAGTGACTTTTCCCTGTTCGTAGACCTTAAAAGAATGTCCGCTGGAAGCGCCGATGAAAGGTTAATCGCCGAAACTGAGGCCTATTTTGAAACTAAAGACAAATCGTGGTATGGTATGATACTGACAAATTGTATGATCGCTATAATCGTTGTACCGCTTTTGAAGGCAACTATATTGAATAATAAAATCAAATTATATAAAAAAAAATTTTGTCTATGTTTGCCTACGAATTTTTAGCCTAACTGTTATATAAGAAGTCTACAAATGTCTTCATACTTGAAACGCCAAACTTTCCGGTTTCCAGCAATTAAAACAATTAAAAATGGACTGGAGTTTTAAATACTCAAACTGCAATATGAGGAGGGATTTTAAGGATTGCAGAGCTGCTGTTAGTCTAATTGTTGATTAAGAGTATTTCGTGTGTACGTTCTTATTACTGACGTCTCTAGGAATACCACAATTTTCTTGCTTGAATGCATAATCAATTGTATCGTCATTCTTTAAACAAAAAGCATCTGCTAAAGTTGTAGAAACTTAAACTTATTGTTTTATTTCTTATTTGTTAAACTGATCGATCCTTATTTCTCTTCTAAGTCGAGGATTTATTCTGGAGGATTGCAAACTTCATCCTTTACTTGTCGTTTTTTATCATAGATATCCGTTGATTTAAATTTACTTGAAATTAAGATATTTATCAATAGGTAAATAATCATGACGGATTATTTACCTATTGATAAATATCTTAATCTGGTGGAAACTTTAGTTCTTTCTCAGGGCTTAACTGGGTATGCTTGGGTATTGTGGCGCCGTTTATTTATTAGAGTGTTTAAATGATGACTAAGTTCGATAACGGGAAGTTTGACTCACAAATGAATCGATTCAAATTTGAGTTGATGGGCAAGCAAAGTGATATTCTCTAGCTCTGCTTCAATTTACAGTTATTGGCAAAATATCTGGTGTTTAGTAAATGGAAAATATTCTGTTGTCAGATGATAATACCCCAAAACAAGTTAACGTCCTTCGAAGATTACGGCGTGGTAGAAACTTACATTCGCGTTTGTTAATTATTTCTCCGGAAAAATACTTTCTTATTCCTTGAGCACGTTCTAAAATAGAAAATTGAAATCCCACCCTAGGTGACGAAATGTGGATACCTATCACTTGCAGTTATTATCACAGTGATGTACTCGTATTATGGGGCCAAGTGTTGAATGCGGGTAAAATTTCGGTTAAATTCGAAGTAGAAAGCGGTCCCTCACATGGTTGTACTCTGTTGCCGATTCTGTTTCTTCTCAATACCCCCCCACCCCCAATTTCCATGTTGGCTTGTCCGGAGGAAGAGACTATGAATTTGTTGAAGCATATAACGACAACCGCTTGTTTTCCCATCGATCATGGATCTTGGCCAAAAGTCAGGACTCGGAGAAGAACGCTAGCCGAATCGAAACGAATATAAATACCAATAAACTTAAGGTTCACAGTCCGGCCGGCCATCCCACTTTTCCTTTTTACTTTAATAGGTAGAACATTGGAGGCTTCGATCAATGTTTCTGCTGATGGTAGCTGATGTTATTGGTTTACTCTAGTCCGACGCTATCTCGTATGAATAAATTCCATGGTGTACTTGCCAGGTACTGGTGGATTGTTTATTAGAAGGCGAAAGTGGTAGCCCATTGTTCAAATTTGAGAGAAGAAAAATAACTCTACTGCTCACTACATCATCTCACTGCATGGAACCCAGTATCCCAGGACGCCCGATTAATTCCATATAGCCCAGCGCAGTAGAAACAAAGTTTAGACTTCTAGAGAAGATTAGTCGCAAGCTTATGCACTTTGGCCCAATACTTATCGCGATGGCATTCAAATGTGGTTGAAACGCTATCTTCAAACAAACAGTAAGTAAAAAATCGAAACTACCCGCGTCTACTGAGTAGCTGGGAAAGTCTCACCGCGTCTCCGGCTAAATACTGTTCTTGCTGTTGGCAATCACTTCCTTATCCTTCTCACCTTTTGCAAAGAAAATACGCTAGTCAGCGAGTGATTTTCTTAGCGTGTCTTCCAGTGTGTCGTATGGTCTCGACCGACGTCATGTAGGTATTGTGGGGTGTTCCTCCTCTTGATCTGGAGGTAGTCCGGCGTGCCACGGCCTACAGGATCAGGAGGCGCGTACCTTTGCTGCAAACAGATTTAGTTAGTTTTAACCAAGTTGAAGGGCTAGGGTGGTGTTAGACGAGAGTGTAACATCTAAGTGGCAGCTTAGATGCGATGAATGTGGTGAAAGGTCGGGTCACATACAAGTGCGTCAGATATGTGTCTGCCAGAGGAAGTTCCGTCGTGGACTTTGGGCTTGAGATGGGTTTCCTCCTGACTGGGCATGGTAGCTTGAATGAGTTCCTGTTGAAGCGCAACCTTGCCTCCAGTCAGGGTTGTGTTTTATGTGGGGCTGACTCGGAGGACTGGTTACATATTCTCTGTGTTTGTCCAGCGTACAGTAACATCCGCAATCTAGACGACATGGGCGTTCACGTATTGAACGGTATCTACGATGTTAGCCAGTACCTTGCTAGCAGTGGGACACTTAAATGCGCTAATGCGTTCGCGCGTGCTGAAGTGACTGTGCCACGAAGCCACACCTCTGGTTCCATGCGAACCGGGATAGCCCTCTGAGAGCATATGCTCCAGGAGAATTCCCCCCTCGGTTCTTCTGGCGACAATTTCCGCATAAAAGAAGCTAGTTTTATCAGCTACAGTTTCCGGTCTGTATACGGAGTACTGTCAGGATGTCACTCTGATAGTAGCTTAGGGTCCCATTCCAAAGATATTGGAGGGATATTTGCGTGTTGTCACCAAGAAAATATCGAAAATCATCCTGTAGCGAAACAAAGAACAACACCAAAGATTGATTGATAGGATTGCGGGCCAGCCTCTGCTTTGGATCCTCCTATATTGACCACGTTCTTTCCAGTCTTTGATATTCAGTGAGCCGAGGTCAGGCACTCCCATCACCTGCTCTGGATTGAATGTGAGGAAACTTTTAATAGCGTTACCAGAAAGAGAGACAAGTCACAATTCAAAATGGCAAGAACAATAACGAGGTAAAACCCTGTAGAAAGCTAAATTCGAAGCGGTGTCTGCTAAGGTTGCATTCTGTCATCGATACTTTTCTTGGTTCTTGATGAGGTCTCTCATTTTAATTTCAAAGAAGAGCCAAGTAATCCTTCTTAAACGGTTTATAACTTCAACTTGTTCTCCCACTGAATCATGAATCACCTTGGGCTACGAATTTGTAGAAGAAGCAAAAAGAGAAGAATGGACTACAAAAAAACAACAAAGCCCTCAGCCTGGCTGGATTTACCTTTTTACATTAATGAGCAGAATAACGAAGGGGTTGAACAATTTATATATCCTGATAGCAGCGTCTGCGGAAGGTAACTCCGTTATTTAAGTCAAGTAAGCTGCAAATAAACCTGATTTCTGCTTAACATCGGCATAAGGGAAGTTCTCCATAATGAGTGCCCGAGCAGTCGAAAATCCCAACAGCTCTACTACCAAACGCTATCTTTTCCTCCACGTGATGATCGCTGGGCGTTATTTTTTTCATGAAAAACTGCAGATGGAAAAGGATGAAAGCGAGTCTCCCGCGCCTAAAAACGGGACAAAATTTACCAACTGGTCCTCCAGGTTGGAGGTTGGGTAGGGCTGACAACCCTACACAAAAAACCGATGTTACGAAGCCACACAAGCAGCCTCGGACCGAATGAATTTTACAACGACGAACCCGGCAACGACAATGGATTAACGATTTGTGCATTTTCCCATGGAACGTTCGTTGCCTCTAGGGACCGAATGCTGCTGAGTAGCTAGCCGATACTCTGTCCCAATAGAAGGCTGATGTAACAGTGCTTCAAGAGATGCGATGGACAGGGATCGGTTTCCTGGAGAAGAGCCACCACACCGTATATTATAGCGGCCATCTAGAGAACCATGTGCTCGGAGTAGGCTTCTTAGTGAGCAAAAAAATAAAACGTGTTCTTTTCAGCTTTGAAAATATAAGCAAAAGGCTATGCAGTATGCGTTTGCGAGGCAGGTTTAGAAATATAATCCCCATAAACGTTCATGACCCTCATAAACGTTCATGAGACTGCAGAGTCGGAGAAGGATAACTTCTACGAGGCAGTTAAGAGCACCGTCAATGCCTGATCCAAGTATGATATCAAAATCATACTTGGAGGTTTCAACAGTCAAGTAGGGTCGGAGTTCATATTCAGGCGATACATTGTCTCCCGTATCTTACATAGAAATACCAGTCATAACGGACTGCAGATTATTCAACTAGGAGTATCGCACGAAGTGATTGTTGGATGTACCCGGTTCGCACGGAAAGGGGTCCACAAACATACGTGGGCCTCTCCAGATGGAACCACCAAATTGACCACGTGCTGTTTGAACGCCACCACCTCTCAGCCTTGATGAATGTAAGAACATATAGGGGGGCCGATATAGACTCGGATCACTGTTTCGTTGGCAAGGTGCTCCGAGCTCGAATAACGGCACCACCTACAATCCCCTCTGAGAGTGAATACTGAAGCCATTCACTGCACATCCCTCCGCAATACCTATAAGGGCGAAATGGATCCCGCCATAACCGCAGTCAACAGAGATCCTGGAGATGAACCATCAACAAATAATCTTCACAACCACCTGAAGAACGTTTTCATCGCATAACGAGTAATGCTGCATTCTCAAAGAACCCGGGCACGCGCAAGGACTAACCACGGGCTCCGTCGAGCGGAGAAGTGACTTCACAGACGGAAAAAGGAAGCCTGGAAGAACCAATAAGTGGGTGAACCAGAAAAGTACAGAGAGCAACCGCACCAGACACGCAAGTTGTATCAACAAGTCAGCAGGATGAAACCTTATACACCTCGGTGCTCATCCAGCCGAGACAACGAGGAAAATCTGATTTCCGACATGATCAACTCCTTAACAACCAAAATATTGGCGAGTTGAAGGTCCCGCCAACTGGAGACGACGGACAAATGCTGCCACCACCAAGCATAGAAGAAACAGTCGTGCGATTCATCGGTTTAAAAATCATAAGTCGCCAGGAACCGATAGAATTACAGCCGAATTAGTTAAATATGGAGGCGACCAATTACACCAAGTGGTTCATGAACTGATGCTCAAGGTATAGGACAGCGAATCAATGCCTGACGGCTGGCAAAGAGGCGTTATCTGTCTCATACATAAAAGGGGGGATATCACGCAGTGCAGCAATTATAGAGGTATCACGTTGCTGAGTACCATCTATGAGATATTATCCTCTATCTTGCTTGGCCGGATAGCCCTATGCGCCCAGAACTTCATTGGCCCATACCAAAGAGGGTTCGTTCCAGGCAAATCAGTAACAGATAAGATTTTCTCTCTGCGGCAAGTGATGGAAAAACTGTTGGAATGTGGGCATCAGTTGCACCATCTTTTCATCAACTCTAAAGCCGCCTATGACAGCATAGTCAGTGTAAAACTTTACACGGCCATGAGAGAATTTGGTATCTGGACGAAATTGATAAGACTGGTTTGGCTGACCATGACCAATGTGTGAGGCCAGATCAAAGCAGCAGTATCACTCTTAAGACCATTCAACATCAACAACGGTCTAAGACAAGGAGATGTCCTATCATGCGTCCTATTCAACCTGGCCCTGGAAAAAGTAATTTCCCATACCGATTGAAATGTGAGAGGCACCATCCTCCAACTACTGGCCTATGCTGACGATGTCGGCATCATTGGAAGAACAACCCGATATGTACAGTCTTCCTTCATCCAAATCGAGTCAGTGCCGCGAGATCTTGGGCTAGACTTTAATGAAGGCAAGACGAAATACATGGTAGCAACGTCAGCGACAAACCCAAAATGAAAAGAACAATCAACATCGAATCACGCTGGTGAAACAAAAACAATGAAGATTAGAGACTAAAACTTTGAGACTGTTGAAAATTTAGCGCGTTTAGCGTTAAAAATCACAACCGATAACAGCTATGGTGATGAAATACGCGCAAGGTTGTTGGCAGCCAACAGAACCCATTTCAGCTTACAAAATCCGTATCGCTCGAAACCTCTCACCATAGGGTCAAAGCTCTTACTGTACAAGACTATGATCTTGCCAGTCCTTATGTATTCCTCGGAGACTTTGGTTCTATGAGCAATACCACAACCATCTGATTGTGAATAAAACACGTTGCGGTGGGCGGGTCACTTAATCCACATGGATGAGGATGATTCAGCCGGGAAAGTCTATAAGGGCAATATCTATGGCAGAAAAAGAAGACGAGGCAGTCCCTGCCTGAGATAGAACGATGGCGTAGGTCGAGACGCCAGATAGCTTCTAGGGATATCGAATTGGTGGACATCGGCGGAAAACTGGTGTCTGGAGTTCCTTATTAAGGCGGGCCTAGACCGGATACCGGTTGTTCCGCCGTTGATGATGATGACAGTTATAGCGTCTTTCGTAAATAGTGTCAAAAAGCTTGACCTTCCCAAAAAAATTATAATTTCCAACTCCCTCAATCTTTGAATCCCAGATACTACTATTTTCGGAAACTACATAGAATTTCTTATAAATAGATATTTTTTTCAATTGCAGAGGTCATCATCACTTCGAAGATATAACTGTTCAAATTTTTAAAAAATTTCAAAATCTATCTGAGTGTAATTACGCGGTGGTTCTAGCGAATAATTATTTGAAATAATAAAACTTGTGCTTTCCTATTCGCTAGCGTTGATTTTTAGTTTGCAAGTACCTATATTTGGGGAACCACTTGTCCCCTTCATCAGTGTTAACAAGACTGGTTACCAATATAAAATAGATATTTTGGTTCTAATCTTTTGGCGCATTATTTTTCCACTATTGGCATTCCAAACTGCCATATTTAAGTAAATTTGCTGCTTGCTGTTACCTCGGGATCTAAAATAAACGTGAGTGGCAGGATTAAAATTTTCAAAACTAGCGTAGTCATTGTAATATCGTCAAAGTTAACGTGATGGTAATTCACCAACTAGACCTTTTCACCCCAAATTTGCGGCCCCATAGAGGATGACAAATCCATCGACAGTTGGACTAGAGGGATTAACTCCCTAGCCCCGTTTTCAATAAACGTTCAAATGACTCTTCCCAGTATTCAAAGAAGTCTCAACGCTTATACAATTTACAAACAGATAACGATTACAAAATGTATGACGGTCATGGAAATCAAGATGTTCATGTATATCAAAAAATACGTATTACCCGCCACATGGTCGAAGATATCGATAACAAGGAAAATTAATTAGAGATAATACAACAAAAACACCGAATAGCCAACCTGAACTATACAGGAAACGAGCGAGATACTTGAAAAAAATACATTTCCAAAATGCATAGTTATTAAAAACATCATTAAAAACCGATATGTCTGCAATGTTAGAAAACATTCATCGGAGGTGCAGGAATCATCAATTCCCCAATATGAAATTTTGCGCATAGAATGCATATGTAGATAAGTTAAGTAAGTTTGCTAACTATTACATGCAACAGCAACTCCGTCCAACATTATCAATATGCTTAGATACTTCAGCGCTATAAAAATACAGCCTCTGATAATGAGGGTAGCAACATTAGTCCCATTATCCTTAATTTTTGGAAGCTTGGGAATAAGCGCATATGCAACACTGTCACAGGAAAGTGAAGTCAATGGTGCAACCACTGCTCATGACCACGAAAAAATAATGATAAATCCGGGCGCATAAATTATTAGAATTTATTTGATTTGAGATCGATAAGTCAACTAAGTCAGAGAGTAAACCCTTATATCAATTATAAGAAACAAGCGTAAAAAACGCATAAATCCTACCTCAAAAATATTCCTTTTTAAGGTTTTGTGTGAAACAAAACCTTATTAGAATCGAGCCGATGTCAGTCTGTCCATCTGTCTATCTGCCAATCTGTCTGTCTGTCACACCTGATTTATTCAGAAACGGCTGGACCGATTGTCACGAAAATTGGTAAGAACGTGTGATCTGTTGTTCCCTTTACATGCAACAAATGGCGCCATTTTGTGTTAAGTTAGGAGGGCGGGCTCCCCATACATGTGAATGGAGGGTGAAATTTTTTTTTTCACAAAATGTGGTCATGTGGGTATCAAATGAAAGATCTCAATTAGTGCTTTTCGAAACTGGTTCTGGTGGTGGAAGTTATAGGGGGTGAAACTTTGCCATTTTTTGGGAACCTCTTGCATTCTACAATATGAATGACCTCATCTTTCCACATCAATTCGTCAATACCACAACGAAGTAAGTTCATATAAATGGGGTCGCAAAGAATTATTTTGCTATATATATGGGTGCTAATGAAGTTTGCGAGCAGTGTCTAATTCAGATAGATATATTTGTACATTAAACGAGCCGTACTTAATATGTGGACTATATATGTACATATGTATCCTTTCTGTACGAAGTAAATCGGAAATATGGGTACGATCAGTTTATATACATGCATATATATGTACAGTACTTGGAAATATACAGTTTGTTTGTTTAGGGCGAGGATAATATCTATGGTTCTATGTACGTATGAAGGATCTGTTGGATTTGTAGCTATATACGGACAGAAAAATTTGCGTTGAAGTTTCTTACATAAGATGAATACAAACCCTCTATACCCGAAGGGCGAGCTTCCAGTATTCCAACTTGCACCAAGCTGTAACTGTGAAGAGTGCAGGTTGTACTCGAAATTATGAGGGCTCGGGAACGGGAACTTTAAAATTATTCATACCATCGACCTTGCCAGTTTTGTGTAGCATTGATTAACTCATCGAGGACCGTCTTAATAAATCCATCCTAATACCTCCACCACGTAGAAGAGGAACTAAGAGATCTGCTATTCCAGCTTCAACCAGGCAAGAAGAAATGGTCCATAAATTGGATGGACTCCACTTGGAAATGGATAATGAGGGATTCGAATGAAACTACATCACACACACATACATAACATTTTGAAGAGTCAAAACTACATAAATAAATAACAATAACCAGAATAACCATAACAACGCACCACATCGACAGTCATAACATTATGTTTCTAACATAAATGTTCATAAAAATGACAAGTATGACTAGATAATCCATTAGAAACTGAGAATCCTAGAAGGCTAAATTCAGGAAATTGTTCGTCCCACTTAACTTACGAAACGCAGACTTGGCGTGATTCAAATCTTATTGTCAAAGGGATTTATATTGTGACTGGATATCGGATACTAGTCGACTCAGTTGTAAATAAGTAACCGTCTTGCCTCCTGCAGTCTAATGTAGTCCTCCAATGTACCATTTCGGTCTTGAACACCTTTCAAGGCTCAGATCCAATTGTATTGTTGCGCCAAAGATTGTTCTATTTCTTAAATAGAATCTTACCTCATAAGAACGAAGGCAAATGAGTATGCGAACCAATGATGCTCATTAGAGATTACTCCATAGCTTGGTTAACCTAACCAAAACTGAGGATGTTAACTTCGTCTATATTCTGTTTCATGCCTCAAAAAACAACAACCAAATAATACTCGTACAAATTTCCAGCCTTTTTATCAACCAACAGCTCAAACATGTTCACCAAGGAGCAAGTGCAACGAAGCGGAAAATGACAATCTGCGATAGAAATTATCTCTCAAATACTTGACGGATGCAGTAAATTACAAACCCTTATGGGAATAACATTCATATTAAAAATAATACTGTAAAAATGAAAGATATTGAATACACTGTGTGGGAACTGAAAACCTTTCATCTTTTGCACTTGTCCTGCATAATAACCCCACTGAAGCCTTAGAATACCTCCACAAACCTTATTTGGATATTGTGAGAAAATTGGATAGTTCCTCCACAAGCAACGTTATATTCTAGTCATTCGATGTTTCTAGATATTATCACCATAGAATCAAAGCTCTTACTGTACTATGTGACTATGATCTTACAGTCCTTATGTATTCCTCGGAGACCTGGGCTCTTAGACTAGGCCACGTTCGAGAGAAGAATCCTATGGATGAAGATGCTCCAGTCCGGAAAGTCTACAAGAGCAATATCTATGGTAGGAAAAGAGGGCGAGGCAGACCCTGCCTGAGATGGAGCGATGGCGTAGGTCAGGATGCAGAGAGCTTTTAGGGATATCGAATTGGTGGACGTCGGTGCAAAACCGAGGTGTCTGGAGTTCCTTATTAAGACAGACATAGCCGGGATACCGGTTGTTGAGTCGTTGATAACGATGATGGCAATAGCAGTCAAGGTCAACCTATCTTTTATGTTTCAATCCAAAAATTACACCTAAAAGCTAAATATATGTATGTATATACCATGTACAGGCCGGACGGAAAGTATGGTATTTTTTCAAATATTAAAAAAAAAAAATACAAAAGCTATTGTATCTTGTTTTAAGGTTTGTCTGTCTGTTACACGCACTTTATTCAGAAGCGGCTTTACCGATCCACAAGAAATTTGGTGAAAAGGTGGGAACTGTGAACGCCAAGATATACAATGAGTGACATCTTTGTACATTGTTGTCATGTTGGGTATCAAATGAAAGGTGTTAATTAGTACTTTTCGATGCCGGTCTGAACTTTGACATTTGTTAGAAGGACGAGGAGTGGGAGGGGTCGAAAGCGATGTTTTCTTTAACGGACACATTCTCAGAAACTACCCAACCGAAAAATCTGAAAAAATCTTAAGGCTGCCTCTATACGGTATCCAAGTCATGTTCTCCATATCGATTTATGCTCAAATAGTATATTACTATATTTTTTAAGAATTTGTGTAAAAGCTCCCCTTAATTTTATTCTAGAGTTATAATAAGTAATATAAAATATAATATGAACCCTGCTATTTCCGAGTTTGATCAAAGTCGTACCATTACTAACAAAGTTAGAGCAGCTCAAAGTTGACGTGTAAATTTACTGCAACTCAGTATCAATATCATACTGAAGTGAGTAGTCTGACGTACGAAATGCACATACATAACGGGCTACGTACAAATGGGATAGGTTGCACTAAAATATACTCACAGAAAAAACAAACGAAACCTTTCATGCCTGACTTGCAATGTATTTAGGAAGCTTACATGTTAAGAAATTCAATTTATTAGATTAATATTAGGTAACTAATCTATGCCAGAGTCTGAAAATATGATCGATAATATGGAGCCAATCGGATGAACTACATACCAATACCTCCATTTTCAGATTTGTTGGGCATATTTGTATTCATAAATACGAATACGAATAAATTCGTACGACGATTTTCTATTAATACGAACACATTCGTATTCGAAAAAATGAAAATTTTGGTATTTGCATAAGTGAATATGAATACGACTATATTCTGACGTCCGAAAATGAATGCAAACGTATTCGTTGGATTAATATTTCTAAGTGCGATTACGTTTTTTTTGTATAGGGATCTGAACACCGAATATTAGCGCCTTAATAATATGATTATGTTGTACGTATGTATTGTGGAGTTGGAGTTAATATTCAATAAGAGAACTAAAAGATGATGCAGGTGTAGATAAAAAAGTATTTATATATAAATTCGAAAGATATTTTCACGCCTGCATTGTTCTTCTTCTATGGCTGTGTCAGTTAAATGTCTGCGCCTGTATCGGACATCAGATAGACAAATGTCTGTAAGGCAAATATCTGTTCCTGATATTCTGTAACATACAAATGTCTCAGCCAGCCTCGGTTATCAGATAACCTGTACCAGACAGCAGGCAGACAGATGTCAATGTCTGAAGCAAACAGCAACGCAAATGCATTGTAATATTTAGAAATATTTTTTTTTATCAAAAAAAAAAAAGTGATAAAAACCAAAAAATTTGGGTTTTTACAGCCAAAAACTTGGACACTTCATATTTAATGAAAAGAAAATAAATTTATGCCAACGATTGGGAAAATTAGTATTTTGTGTGGTGACCATTAGCTTTGAAAACTGCGAGAATTCTTCTCTCGACGCTACAAGTTTTTTGGTTACTTCCGCTGGAATAGAGCTCCAAACACCTTTATCTGATATTCTAAATCCTTTTTATTCCTTATCTTCCTTTTTCGTAGCTCCTTTTCAACGTGTGCCCACAAGTGTTCTACCGGATTTAAATCCGGGCTCTAAGGTGGATGAGAAAGGGTCTTTTTGACATTGTAAAGCAGTCGTTCCTTAACGACCATGGCTGTGTGTTTTGGGTCTTTGTCATGAACTGGCACGATATCTGATCGTAGCTGGTATGTGCTGCCTTACTATATTAAATGGCCAATTTAGTGGGTTATATATAGGGACCCTGGTCCTTTAGATGTCATGGTACCCCATAACATGATGCTGTTACCACCGTGTTTAACTGCTAGTACAATGTTACCGTCTTCTAAGGCAGTGCTTTCTCTTCTTCACAGCAATTGCGGGCCATCGGAACCGAAAATGTTAAATTTGTACTCATCATAAAAAATAACTGTTTTCCAAAACTCTTCTGGCTTATAAACAAACACTTCAAGTCGCTTTCTAACATTCTATTGGGAAAGGAGTGGCTTCCTTCTCGGAGTACAGGCTCTATATCCCTCCCTATGGAGAAAGTTTTGGATGGTTTGAGGATGAACTGTAACTATAACTTTGTTGTCCAAATTCTGTCCGGCTGTCCGGCAAAATTTGTCTTTTTCTTTGTTTGTTTGTATTTATTGTCCATGTTGGGACCTTTACAGCGCGATACTTCCAAGAACCGCAATCATGTTACATGTGGCCGATATGAAATGATAACTCGAAGTGTTCAAGTTTGGCAACGATAAACGCTAACTTTTTCGATTTTTAGTGATTTTTCTGTGAAACATAAAATAATAAAAATAATAGTAACGATAGAAAACACACATGAAATATTATTGTTTTCTATTTCATAACTCATTTAAAAACATCCGCTGGTTTTCGAGATATTTGACTTCAAAGTGTATTTTTAATTGGTTCGTTGTACTTGTGGGCATCTCAATTCGAAATTTGGTTTCAATATCTAAATAAAAATTGTCTAGTTCCGGCCAAGCCTTTGTCCGATTTACGTTGAATATAATTCGTAACCTTGTCGTATTTCGCAAATTATAAAAGGGAACATATAACAGCTGCGATCCTTTCCAGTCACGCTGCGCCCATGTAGAGGTGAGGCAACGTCTGATGAGTTGCCTCTGCCCTGGTGCGTAACCGGAACCGTCTTCGTCACTTTTTTAATTTTTGAATCAAGAAGAGGAGTTCGTATACCATAAAGAGTGGAAGCAAGTTGCATAAAGTGGATGCGGACTTAGGACTCCTCAATCCCTAAACAAAAATGTGTTTGGAGTAGTCGCATACCGTTAACGATAAAATAAAATAGTCACGTCGTCATTTACTGGAACCATAACTCGTATTTTTCTTGGCACACTTGGATTGCATTTAATGCAATCCATTTTTAAGGTTTTGTGTGAAATTACTCCTCGGACGCACTTAAGGGGGGGGGGGGGGGGGGGAGTGTCTAGTCATTTTCTGAAAGTTGGAAATATATTATTAGTACGTTCATTTGAGCAGATACCGGAATGGGACACATTTTGATGCCTAGATTTCATAGAAGCACACCACCCTGATTTTTTCAGACTTTTGAGTTGAGTAGTTTCCAAAAATTCTTTAAATGTACACATTTTGACTCCTTACTCGTGAACTTTACAATTCATATGAAAACTAAGACCAGTTTCAAAAAGTACTAATCGAAACACTTTAGCTGATATTCCATATGACTATATTCCGTGAAAAAATGTGCATCTTCCCTTTGCATGTATGGGGAACCCCCTTTAAAGTCCCCGTAAATTTATGTCACTCAGTGTATGAGTGGGATTTCATAGTTCCTATATGTCCACCAAATTTCGTTTAGGAGAAAATTGCGCGTGACAGACAGACAGTGAATCGATTTTGATAAGATTTTGCTTCGTCTTCTCCTTACAAAATCTGATTTGTCAATCGGAGCATATACCGATGATTCGTCAGACAGGCAAACATGGAAAATATTGTGGAGCTTGGATTTTGGAAAACAATATAGCTAACTATTTTCATTAACAACAATCAACATTATCTGCATCTTTGCTAGACATCGTCATGAATAATTCAATTTTCTTACGCGGTATCGACCTGTCCTTATTGAAATGCTAGCATCCTGAATCTATCTCATAATGGCCTCTCCGTTTCAAATATCCGATGTTTCCCCATATTTTAAATTTCCTTGTCCTTGCCTATTTTCGATTGTGAAACGAGAACCACAGAAAATGATTAGAGATACACATAAATTGAGTCGTTTCAATATAACCAACCTTACAAATGTAAACAAATACACAATTTTGTAAACAAAAATTTTTAAAAGACGACAACATAACTACAAACATGAAATGCATATATACATACTCTACAACCAAAGCAACAAAAAAATTATGTGAAAGAATAATGGTTCAGTTCACAGTTCTCTAAGAAAGGAAAGACCAAAAGTTCTTTGTCTACATACATATCTGCGTTTATAAGTCTTGCAGAAAGACAATTTAACAAAAAAAATACGAATCCGATTTTAATTCAATTTTTCTAGTTAAATATGTTTGTAATTAAACAATCTCTTATTAGCAAACGAATGCGAATCAGAAGATACCATCAATTGCACCAAAATTTATATCTTCACATTCTATTGATTTTATTGCAACACCACTTCCGCTTCCAAAACTACAGATACAAAACTACTAAGTTCTAACTAAAAACCACATGCAATTGTAAATCTATTAAAATGCATAATTAATGTTCACAATACTACAAACCACATACATTCCCTTGAAATTCGCACTGGAATACTGAAGAGGTTCATTCCCATTGCTCTGGAGGCAAATCTAAAAACATCTCCACAAGAATGTAATTCATAGCACGAGAATTCCATACAATTTATTTGGATAAATTTAACTTTAAAGTGATTTCGAGGAATGTGCATCACAAAGAAAGCATTTTCTGTTGCTTCTCTTCTCTTATTCTGCCAAACTACTGTTATGAAGCGTGTCTTATGATTTTTAAGATTTCGTTGAAAAATCATATCAAAATCACTTCACTGTCTATCTGTCTGTCTGCCTATCCTATCCACCACATACGTGGTGAATTACATTGCTCCGCTTTGAACCTAGGACGGAGAGGGGGGGGGGTGGTGGGCTTTTCGAAGCAAATACTATTTTTATCATTCGTTACAAAGGGAAGGAGTGCGGGGGTCCGAAAGGAGTCAATTACTTTAAGAATCTGTTTTCAGAAATTATGGTATCTGGCCTCAAAATACTCTCCATTGCGATATGTGCTCCAATAAAATTTCTAACAGATTATTATTTTATTTTCAAAATTTACTGGGAACCCCGTGTGTAAGTCCGTCCTAGGTTCGTAAAAAGAAAAGTTTGGTGGAAGTCCTGTTATTATTAACAAATTTATATAATAATAGGTCAAAGTTGCCTAATTTACATCAAATTACCACTCTTTAAGAGGCAAAAGGTCAGCACCACATCGAAATGAATATAAATATTAGCGCATATTCACTAAAAACTCTGTATAAATGGAACCATCGTGCACCTAAGACTTGTTTTATATTTCTATAGTAACGCCCCGCATATAAAAAAGAGTCTAGTTTTCAGTACCATGGATCAAAATTTTGTTTTGGTTTATAAAAACTGATTGAGTAAATTTCGAGAAGCACGCGTTTAAAGTTGCTTTCGATTAAAATTTTATTTAATATTTTTTTTTTATTTCCAACCGGTTATCCCTGATGGATAGTGAGAGTTCTCACCTTTTGTCAACAGCTGCAAAAAATCATCAAATATTTTTTTCTTCAGAATTCGGGGTCTGTTTGATTGCTTGCTGTTACTTCTGTTTGCCTGACAACTATTGTCAAAATTAAAACCTGATCTGGAAAGTTCTGGTCGACAAAACCTTTCCTTTGATACCCCAATGGTTATATTCGTTAAAAGGATATTAATACAGGGTGCGACAGCATAACTTCCTTTTTTAAAATGCGCGCCACTCAGTTAGTTGATGTCATAGCGGAGCGCTAATGGTCTCGTTCAAGAGGGGATACTGTAAAGTTTTGTCCCGACACGGTTCAGTCGCCATCATGCGTTGGAATAGTGAGGAGCGTGCCTTTGCCGTTGAGGTTTACTTTTCAAGCGGATGTTCGGTTATTGCAACACAGCGTGCATTTCGTTGTGTGGGTCGGTTAACAAACAAAACATGCGCTACTGGGCTGACACCAACCCTCGAGAATTGCATCAGAAGCCTTTGCATTCACCCAAAGTCACAGTATGGTGTGCAATTTCCTCAGCTGGAATTATTGGTCCCTGGTTTTTTGAAGAAAATGAGGTTACAGTGTCAGTGAATTCGGACCGATATGTAAACATGCTACAAAATTTTTTTTTCCCACGGCTAGAAAATTTGGATTTGGGGGACACTTGGTTCCAACAAGACAGTGCAATAGCACACACTTCAAGAGCATCGATGGCTGTTTTGAGGGAACACTTTCCAGAGCGCCTTATCTCAATTAGAGGTGATTTGGAATGGCCGGTACGCTCTCCCGATCTGTCCCCTTGTGATTTTTTTCTATGGGGTTTTTTGAAATCCTGTGTTTATGTGAACCGTCCAAGAAGCCTACAAGATTTGAAGACCAACATCCAAGAAGAAATTGCCAACATAACACCTGCTATACTAACAAGAGTCATGACAAAGGACAGAAATCGGTTTACGCAATGTATGGAGAATGGGGGACGTCATCTAACAGATTTGATCTTCAAAACAATGTAAATAAAAACTTTAGACATGTACCTACATTATAAAAAATAAATAAATATTATCCGATGCATACAATAGTTTTTATTGAGTTTTGACAAAAGGAAGTTATGCGGCCGCACCCTGTATAAGCATAGTTTAATTTAATGTTCACATAGGAGACTGCAGCGTCGGAGAGGGATAACTTCGACCCTAGAAACCTGTCCCAAGTATGATATGAAAATCATACCTGGAGATTTTAACAATCAAGTAAGGACGAAGCCCCTATTAAGGTTTCCATAGCTTACACAGGGGTACCAATGACAACGGACAGTGGATTATTCAGTTAGCAGTATCGCACGAAATGGTTGTTGGAAGTACCTGGTTTACGCAAAAAGTGGTCCACAAACATACATGGGCCTCTCCAGACGGGACAACTTTCAACCAAATTGACCAAGTGCTAATCGAACGCCGCCAACCAGGCAAGAGTGAATACTGAAACCATTCACAACACAGCCCTCAGTAACAGTCATAAGGGAGAAATGGTTGCCGCAATAACCGCACCTAACAGATGTCTTGGAGATGCAGTATCAACAAATGATCTTCACAATCACCTGAAGAACGTTATCATTGATACGGCCACAAAGATATTCGGCTTCAGCCGCAAAAGGAGTCGGAACGGCTGGTTTGACGATGAATGTAAGCTAGCAACGGAACGGAAGAATGCCGCACACCGAGTAATGTTGTATTCTTAAAGACAGCGGGTACGCGCAGAGACCTATCATGAACTGGTTAGAGCGGAAGAGCGGCTTCACAGACGGAAAAAGGAAGCCTGGGAGAACCAACAAGTATGAGAGGTAGAAAAGTACAGGGAGAAACCGCACCAGGAGCGGAAGTTTTACCAACAAGTCAGTGCGATGAAGCCTCATAGACCTCGATGTTCATCCTGCCGCGACAAAGAGGGAAATTTGATCTTCGACAAAATGGGCACATTGAAGCGATGGGTTGAGTATTTTTATGAACTGTTCAACAACCAAAATATCGGCGAGTTGGAGGTCCCGCCAACTGAAGACGACAGAAAAATGCTGGCACTACCAAGCATAGAAGAAACAGTCCGTGCAACCCATTCGCTCAAAAATCATAAGTCGCCAGGAGCCGATGGAATTTCAGCCGAATTGGTGAAATATGGAGGCGCCTTATTATACCAAGCGGTTAATCAACTGATGCTCAAAGTATGGGACACCAAATCGATGCCTGACGACGACATCGAGGCATTATCTACCCCGTACATAAAAAGGGGAATATCACGCAGTGCAGCAATTATAGAGGTATTACTTTGCTGAGTACCATCTATAAGATATTCTGCGCCATCTTGCTAGATCGGATAGCCCCATAGGTCCAAAATATGATTGGCCCATTGCAAAGAGACTTGACTTCAGGACAAATCAGATTTTCTCTGTCCGGCAAGCGATGGAAAAACTGTTGGAATATGGCCATCAGTTACACCATCTGTTCATCGATTTTAAAGCCAGCTATGCCAGCATAGCCAGGATAAAATTCTACACGGCCATGAGATACTTCTATATCCCAATAAAAGTGATAAGACTTACTAGACTGACCCTCGCCAATGCACGAGGCCAGATAAAAGCGGCAGGATCACTTCCGAGGCCATTCGACATCAAGAACGGTCTAAGACAAGTCGATTCCTTATCATGCGTCCACAACCAACAATCATGCCATGCAGATGTAAATGCGATAAGCACCATCCTCTTCAAGTCCACCCAACTACTGGCCTACGCTGACGATATTAACATCATTGGAAGAACAACGCGAGATGGACAGTCTACTTTCCTCCAGTTTGAGCAGGCGGCCCGAGATTTCAGGTTGCACATTAATGAAGGGAAGACGAAGTACATGGCGACAACGTCAGCCCCAAAAACGAAAGAACGAACAACATCAAATTGCACTGGTCACACGAAAACAATGAAGATAGGAGACTAGAGAAATTTTCAACGGTATCATAGTTAACCGTTGAAAATTTCTCCTATCTAGGGTCGAAAATCATAACCGGTAACAGCCATGACGATGAAATCCGCACACGGTTGTTGGCTGCCAGCAGAGCCTATTTCGGCTTACAAAAACTATTACGGTCGAAGCGTCTCACCATGGGGTCAAAACTCTTACTTTACAAGACAATGATCTTGCCAGTCCTCATATATTCTTCGGAGATATGGGTGCTTAGTAAAAGAATATATAAGTACACTTGAGTGGACATTTGTCCCATTTGTATCTAGATCGTGATATTTATGCATTTAATTTGTCAGACCATTCACTTTAGTATGATACTAACATTCAAAGAATGCCAGAATTTTGTGCAAAAGTGACAACTGCTAGTAATAGCGTGGTTTCCATCAAACTTTTCGGTTTCGGAACGTACTAATGGGAACCGTTAATTTGATACCCCAAATCACAAATTTTACAACTGTATGTATTTGAGACGTTCGTTGATACCCCGATCACAAAGAATGTCAGTTGTAGAACGCCACTTCAAACAAGTTGCGGTAATGCGTGAAGCAATTTCATAATGCAATTCCCCATTGGCATATTTCTCAACGATTATATCTCCATTACGAAGAGATATTTGTAATGAAACATTTTTTGACTAGGCATAGATATTTCTGTTCTTTTTTCGAAAAAGATACATTGCATATTTATGTATAATGTATGTAATACTTCTGACAAGTCTATTGTGATATCGCATAAATCACAAAAGAACACATTATGGCTCAGGATAAATGTCAATAATATAGATGGGTGTTGTGGAAATCGTTAGCAAATAATTCACACTATTAATGGAATAGTGACTTGTGACGACAAACGATGCCTACACTCTGACTCTTCTGTTAGCCTTATATTTCCTGCTCCAGCCTGGGTACAGCCGTCCATCAAACTACATCATCCAAGTTTCACCCATAAACCAGAAGCAAAATTTAATGACAGACACCGCTTAATCCGCCGCCAGTAATGGGAGGTACTGTTTTTTGCTATCACAGTAACATGATTCCCAGCGCGTGAAGCAGCCACCAAGGACCTGTTTGGCACAATGTAAAATAACTCGCATAATTTGATATGAATTATTGTTGGGCATTTGTCATTAAACAATTTAATCAATTCTGCTGCACGAAGTTCGAGGGAAGGTATTATTGCGCAGGGTTGAAACATACACGGATGGAAATGTTATATTTCTGTGATCCCTACACAGCTGCTGCTGTTGCAATGGATTACGTATTATGTACTAAACAACATTCAACAGAATTAATGGGATTTTTGGGGAAACATTTTGGAGGAAAAGTACGAAATTTTTTTCATTGCACAAAATCTGATTTATAAGCGTTTTCGTGAAAATTTACAGATGCCACACTACTTTGGATTTACGAAATATATATCCGGATATAGAAATATATATGTAGTTAAAAAAATGGAAAGTAGTTGGATCCCCGAAAAGTAGAAATTAATTCTCATTTTTAAAGTGTTAACTGTTTCATCTTAAAGACCTTTTCTAAAAGTAGCTCACAATATTATACTATACTAGGGCATGCATCGGATCTAGGGGGAAATGGACAAATGATCTTCACAACCACGTGAAGAGCATTTTAGTTGATACGACCACAAACATAATTGGGCCTTGTCGGAACGATTGGTTCGACGATAAATGTAAGCTAGCAACGGAAAAGGCGTTTCACTCCAGGTAATCATCAGTTGCATCATTTTTTCATCGACTTCAAGGCTGCCTGCACACGACCTTGAAAGAATTCGGTATTTCGACGACCCTAATCATTGCGCGAGATCAGGTAAAAGCAACAGAATGACTTTCAAGACCATTCGCCATCAAGGACGACCTAAGACAAGCGGATGCCTTATCATGCATTTTTCTTATCTTCGCCCCGAAAAGGTGGTCCGTGATGCCTATGTAAATGCGAGAAGCACCAATCTTCTACTTTTTCTTCTAGTCCACCCAAAAAATAGCCTAGGTATTCTAACGATATTGACATAATGCACGCAGTCTACCTTTATCCAGATGGAGCATTCGACGCGGAATCTTGGCCTGCACATTATTAAAGCAAAACGAAATACATGGTGGCAACATCAGCACTAAAAGCAAAAGAAGCAATAGCATCGAATGTCATTGGTCAAATGTGAGCAATAAAAATAGGATACTACAATTTTGAGACAGTTAACATTTTCTATCAAAAGTTACAACTGATAGAAGCTACGTCGATAAAATCCACTCACGGTTGTTGGCAGCCAACAGTGTCTATCTTAGCTTGCAAAAACTGTTCCGCTCGAAACTTCTCACCATAGGGTCAAAGCTCTTACTGTATGAAACAATCATGTCCGGTCTAGGCCTGCCTTAATAAGGAACTCCAGAAATCCCGGTTTTGGGCCGAGGTCCACCAATTCGATATCTCTGAAAAAAAACTCCATCGCTCCATCTCAGGCAAGGTCTGCCTCGTCTTCTTTTTCTACCATAGATATTGGCCTTATAGACTTTCCGGGCTCGATCATATTTCATACAGTTCAAATTATTGTTAAATAAAACATGTGTACTAATAATTATTATTTAGTTTGATATCCTGGTATTGGTAACCAGCTCTTGTGTAAAATCATAAGTATTTTTTGCCAGCAAGACTTTCTTAAGGTCTTCTCTATTCGAAATCTTATACTTCCTTACGTTGTTATCCTAAATTTCCCGTAAATTCTCGATGACCTTTATATTAGGAGGCTGTGTCGGTTGTGACATGACATGGGACCAGTTCCAAATCAACCAAGTTTGCACATTTCCGGATCTGTGCTGCGGATCATTATCCTAGTAGAAGCGGAAATCTTCCTGTACGCCCAGTTTTTCGGCACTTTGCAGTAAATCCGACTCCATAGAAACCGAAAGTGTTAAACTTTTACTCGTTTGCAAAAATTACGGTATTTTAAGACGTAGAGTCATTATTTATGTGCTCTCTGGCAAAGGCGAATCGGATTTCCGTGTTTGTTATTGAAATACAAGAGTCTTTCCAGCTACCCGGTCGTTTCAGTCATAGTTAGTCATGCAGCACAAGTGGGGCTGCTTCAGAACTGCACGACTTTCCTTGTTCACTACGAACCTTACTAGCCAACTTGAGAGCACATAACTTTTGGTATACTTTAATTTTTCAGATAATTCAACGCTCGTCTGGCTCGCTAAAAATCTTATTTGGTGACTTTCTGCCCTTATTTTCCAATAAATTTTTATGAGAAAATACTCTTAAATTGACAATTTCAGCAATTGTGCGAACACTGTCTTTTTTAAAGCGGTAGATTACCACTTTACGCCGCTCCATTGTTGTACGACGAGAACACTTAACAATAGTTGTACTCAACCAAACACGGCAAAAAACTCGTAAAAAAAAGTCTCTGAGCTCGACAAACGAAAGCTTTTTGACATTGATGAAGACTACATCAAATAAGCTTTGAGCTGAAATTCGGTAATCTACCTAGAACATTAGTCCTGAATGCCATAAACAACAATTTTTGCGATTCCCCTTATTCGAAACTCGTGTATTGAATACAGATGCATTCAAAATTTATCCATAAATCTCGTAGTTTTGATATTCCAGTGATGGAAAATAAAAGCTGTGACTGTATCAAATAAGCTGGGAGCCACTGTAGGTATCTATCATAGTATCTTGGTGCGGCTATGAAAATATATTATTTCGAAAATGTATTTCATTGGCTTTTGCTGATTTTGAAAATTTATTATTTATAATAGTTGAAGATAATAAATAGATTTTAAAAAAGGATCACTTATTATTCTGCCACAGTCACCATAAAAGATAGCAAAGTAACCAGACCTACAGAAATTATCAGATTTTTCACAAAGTTGATATTGGATCTTTGTGAATATTACTTTTCGAATAAATATTTACATATATAACGCCTTAAATCCAATTCGTCCAAAAAAAACTTTGTTATCATCATCATCAACGGCGCAACAACCGGTATCCGGTCTAGGCCTGCCTTAATAAGGAACTCCAGACATCCCGGTTTTGCACCGAGGTCCACCAATTCAATATCCCTAAAAACTGTCTGGCGTCCTGACCTACGCCATCGCTCCATCTTAGGCAGGGTCTGCCTCGTCTTCTTTTTCTAGCATAGATATTGGCCTTATAGACTTTCCGGGTGGGATCATCCTCATCCATACGGATTAAGTGACCCGCCCACCGTAACCTATTGAGCCGGATTTCATAAACAACTTCACAGTTACGGTATCACTCGTAGATTTCCTTGTTATGTAGGGTACAGAATCGTCTATCCTCATGTAGGGGGCTAAAAATTCTTCGGAGGATTCTTCTCTCGAGCGCGGCTAAGAGTTCGCAATTTTATATATTTTATATATAAAACAATGATCTTTCCAATCCTCATCTATTTCTCGGGAACTTGGGTTCTTGGCAAGGAAAACGCACTCTTGGTTATATTAAAGAAAAGAATCCTCCTAAGAATTTTTGGCCCCATAAATGAGGATGGATGATTCCGTAGCACGTATATGACTTCTTTCTAACTTTTCATTATAATGTAACGAATTTCGAAACTAGAATAATATAATATTATTGCCTTTATTTCAGCAGATATGGGAATGGGATGTATTTAAAGGCCTGACTTTCGCTAGATTTTTCAGTACCAAGAAAGGAACTTATTACACTTTATGGTGGATAAATTTCGGATCCTCATTTCATCTACCTTTCAGCTCATATCAATAGCGAGGCCAGTTTTGAAATGTACTAATCAAACACTTTCATTTGATACCCTACATCCCCATCCTGATGAATTTTTTTTATATTTTCGTTTCAAATCTATATAGAGCCTCGCTTGAACTCCCCCTCGACACTGTCGCATTAATAATAACATTAGAATCAGATTTAAAGAACGAGGTATTCAAACGAAGTACCACTTTTCCCAAAACATTACCAACAAAACTGAAGAAAGATGAACTGACGGCAGACTGCTGGACGATAAAAACAGTGACAATACCAACTCCGTTAGTTCAAGAGCGGTAATGGCAGGATGTGCTTTAACACCAAGAGAAAGATCTATTCAGAAGGAGCCCTTCAATTCTTAAATCACAGGCAAGGTCAATCTTTGTTAAAGGTGAAGGACTATATATATATATATATTCTTCACGACTCCTCAATGACCAACTCCAGTTGTAGGTTATGCAAATAGCATCTGCGTGCAGGATGTTGAGCGGTACCAAGTACACCAATCGTCATAACTCCGTCTGCAAGATTCTCCATCAAAACCTTGCGTTGAAGTATAACTTAGTGGCAACCTACCACCCTTACTATAAGTACACTCTGCAGAGAATCTTGGAAAATGATCGGGTCAAACTACTGTGGGATCACACTATTGCCACCGACCACAGTGTTAATCGTAATAGACCCGATCTAGTTCTGCTTCTGAAGGAAGAACGAGCGTGCTTTATAATCGATGTAGCTGTACCGTTGGACCGGAACACTGTTGAAAAACAGCACGAAAAAATCCGGAACTACGGCCCCTTGGCAGACGATATGAAGCAGACTTGGAGACTACAAAAGATCGAAGTAGTCCCAGTAGTAATTTCAGCGACGGGATTAGTCCCGCAGAACTTACATAAATCGCTGAAAACGCTCGATCTTAGGGCTGGGCTATACATGAGATGCAAAAAGCGGTTATCCTTGCAACCTGTGCTATAGTCCGAAGAGTCCTGTCCGGTAACAATCTGACCTAATGGGTTTCAGTCTTGATCCGTACTGTCTTCAATATAAGATCCATGTCTCTGTAGTGTAGAACCTCCGCATCATTGGCTGAAATGTTTGCGACAATCGGGATGTAGTAATATATTTTGGCATGGTCGCACACACTTTGCGTTAAAACGCATCATCGCTGTGATACGGGCCTTTGGATGTCGCCTTCAGCCCATCCTTAGGTTGGTCGCCCCTCGGTTCGGTTGGGCGGGAAGAGGGTCCGTGGGCTTTTTGAATTATATATATTGCAACATTGGGGCTCTGTTGCAAGGTTGACTGCCTCCCCAATACTCGTGGGAACAAAATTGGGGAAAACAATTTAAATTCTTTTAATGGGTTCCAGGGACACGAAGACAGTATCCAACACGGTTAAGGGTCGTTCAACAACATCAGAGCGGCTCTTCGCCCTTGGATGTTTTGGCGGTTATGCCGTCAACCACCAGGGACGGGAGACCTAGGCGTCGTATGGTTTGAACGAACCAACTTAACGAATTTATCGTCCGCGCCTATTACCGTGTCACGGATTTGGAACGGAATCCATCAGGGTATAGACATCGACTCTATGACGCGTTCATAACCCGATTTCCGGAGCTAAGTCATGTTCCGGAACAGAACGTCGTCAACCAGTACCGGGTGATAGTGAATAACAACCGAGTTGCCTTACTAACTAGGCAACAAATCTTCCAAGGGGTTTCACTTGAGCTCGGGCTGGAGTCATCAAATTACCGGACTAGTCAAAGGAGTAACACAAGTACTCCACCTGTAAGGCACTCCATGAATCCAGTAGTCAGGAGAAGCTTAGTAACTGGGGATGTCGACCCAATTTATAATGAGGCTTTGACCGCATTCCAGGTCGCATTCACAGAATATGCTGAGATTCTCCCAGACGCTAGGCCAAACACCCCAAAACTGAAGTTTACTTCGGCAACTACTAAAATCATTGCTGCCGTTGACAGAATTTTGGCTGATCGTTTGGCTAGCGAGATCACTGCTACAGAGGTTTACAGCCTGATCTACGTTGCGCTGCCACGGTTATTCGTCTCCATAATCAACATCTTAGTGCGAATAACAGAGGTATGCGCAGAAGGACTTTACCGTTCTGGGTGTTTCGACTCAACAAAAGAGTCGAAAAGTTGAGAAAGGAGATTGGTCGTGTGACGCAAGCACTCCTTGGAAATCCATCACCAAGAGTGCACAGATGCGTTGCGAACATCATTGGAAACTATCATCTATCCAATGATGTGCCAATCGAAGAAATCCTCGAGGTACTGAAGAAGAAACTTGCGGTATGCTCCAATCGCATCCGTAGGTATCAGAAAAGCTTTCAGCGAAGGACAAACAACACCTTGTTCTTCCAGAACCAACGGCGATTCTACAAAAATCTCACCAACTCAGATAGGGAAAGTAACCTCGATCTGGATCAGGCAGAAGACTTCTGGAGAAGTGTTTGGAGCGAATCCAGCCGTTGCAATTTAGAAGCAGCGTGGTTCCCACACCTTATGCGTTCATGCGAGGCTCTCCCCGAAATGACCATGCCTGACGTAACTGAAGTCGACGTTAAAGCAGCCCTTGACAAGGCAAGTAACTGGAAGGCGCCAGGAGTTGACAAGATTCACAACTTCTGGTTGAAGCGGTTGAAGAGCACTAACAGGATATTGGCAAATCAATTTAATCAGATGATTGCCGATCCTGATTTAGTTCCACCATTTTTCACCAAGGGGATAACTTTCCTCATCCCCAAGGAACAGGGTGCCTCTTGCCCTTCAAAATGTCGACCAATTACTTGTCTTCCTACCATCTACAAGGTCTTCACTTCAGTTCTGTGCGCGAACATCTCAAAACATCTTGATGTTCATAAATTGATAGCTGAGGAGCAAAAAGGATGCGCAAAAGGCTCCTGAACAGCTTATAATCGATACGGTAGCCGTAACGCAGGCTGTCCACCAAAAACGAAATATTTCGACAGCCTACATCGATTATAAATCAGCCTTTGGCTTCATATCACATTCGTGGTTACTACAAGTGTTACGCTTGTATAAAATCAACCCGAATGTCGTTCTTCTTCTGAGAACAGTAATGAAGAATTGGAGCACGAAGCTATCGGTATCCTCACAAACATCAGGAGAGATACCAATCAGGCGTGGCATTTTCCAAGGCGACTCTCTAAGCTCACTGTGGTTTTGTTTGGCTTTGAATCCGCTATCCCATCTTTTGCATGAAAGCAAATACGGGTTCCAAGTCAAGCACGCATATTGTCGAAATGTACATTAAGCCATTTGATGTACATTGACGACATCAAATTGTATGCCAAAGATGAGAACCAACTTCGCTCCTTGCTGGACATCACCACCCAGTTCAGCAGGGATATCGGCATGCAGTTGGGTTTGGAAAAATGTCGCATAAAACCAATTGTTCGGAGAAAACACACCGACAACGAAGGATACAGCCAAAATAACATCCGAATTGAGGGTATGGGTTCGGACGACGTCTACAAATACCTCAGCATATTGCAAGCAACAACACCTGCTGTGGCAATAATTAAATCTAAGTTGCTGGGCGAATTTGAACAGCGTCTGGATTTTCTCCTTAAAACTGAGCTGTACGGGAAAAATAAGATCATGGCAATCAATACCTTCGCCATTCCCGTCCTTCTATACACTTTCGGTGTGATACAGTGGAGTAATACTGATTTAGAATCTGTCAATAGACGGGTAAGGGTAGTTCTTGCAAACAACAACATGCACAATAGAGCTGCCGAAAAATTGAGGATCACTATCCCACGTCATCAGGGAGGAAGAGGGTACTTGATTTAAAAACGTTGCACTACAATCAAGTGCATTCTCTTCGTGAGTTTTTCTATGAGAAACAATCCAACACAATCCTATCTAGCCAAATACATCAGGCTACCGTCATGGCAGATAACAAATTATCTCCTTTGAACTTGAGAAGCAGAGAATGGGATCCCATGTCGAATGTTACTTCAGTCCAACAGAAGATCGACATGTGGAAAGAGAAACCCATTCACGGAGGTCCTATCAAAAATTTGTTGTTGTCAGGCATTGACATCGAAGCCTCCAGCAAATGGTTGACAAATGGTGTACTTTTCTGTGAGACCGAAGCATTCCTAACTTCAATTCAGGATGCTTCGCTCCCAACAAAAAATTATAAACGGTACATTCTTCACGACTCCTCAATGATCAACTCCAGTTGTAGGTTATGCAACTGTGAAGACGAGACCATCCAGCACATAACATCTGCGTGCAGGATGTTGAGCAGTACCGAGTACACCAATCGTCATAACTCCGTCTGCAAGATTCTCCATCAAAACCTTGCGTTGAAGTATAACTTAGTGGCAACCTACCATCCTTACTATAAGTACACTCTGCAGAGAATCTTGGAAAATGATCGGGTCAAACTACTGTGGGATCACACTATTGCCACCGACCACAGTGTTAATCATAACAGACCCGATCTAGTTCTGCTTCTAAAGGAAGAACGAGTGTGCTTTATAATCGATGTAGCCGTACCGTTGGACCGGAACACTGTTGAAAAACAGCACGAAAAAATCCGGAACTACGGCCCCTTGGCAGACGATATGAAGCAGACTTGGAGACTACAAAAGATCGAAGTAGTCCCAGTAGTAATTTCAGCGACGGGATTAGTCCCGCAGAACTTACATGAAGCGCTGAAAACGCTCGATCTTAGGGCTGGACTATACATGGAGATGCAAAAAGCGGTTATCCTTGCAACCTGTGCTATAGTTTGAAGAGTCCTGTCCGGTAACAATCTGACCTAATGGGTTTCAGTCTTGATCCGTACTGTCTTCAATATAAGATCCATGTCTCTGTAGTGTAGAACCTCCGCGTCATTGGCTGAAATGTTTGCGACCATCGGGATGTAGTAATACATTTTCGCATGGTCACACACACTTTGCGTTAAAACGCATCATCGCTGTGATGCGGGCCTTTGGATTTTGCCTTCAGCCCATCCTTAGGTTGGTCACCCTTCGGTCCGGTTGGGCGGGAAGAGGGTCCGTGGGCTTTTTTAATTATATATATATACCTGAGTAATCTGACCAAGACGAAACCCAATGCTCCAACAATGTCACAGCTGACCCAAGTGACAGCTAACCGTATTTTCATTAAATGACGATTACAAAAAAAGGTG
Source organism: Hermetia illucens (assembly GCF_905115235.1). Taxonomy (NCBI): domain Eukaryota; kingdom Metazoa; phylum Arthropoda; class Insecta; order Diptera; family Stratiomyidae; genus Hermetia; species Hermetia illucens. The sequence continues at coordinate 133,417,584 of NC_051849.1, read as the reverse complement.
AAGATCCTGTACGGAACTAAAAGTTCCATAAAAGCAAACCTGTCAGGAAACCGGAAGATGAGCGCTGGGCGCTTCTTATATAATAATATTTGAGTTGGCATTTGTTCTAGTTCGAAATGTTTATGCATTTAGTTTGTCAAACCATTCACTTTAGTACGGTACTGACATCCAAAGTCTTATAATGCAAAAAATTCTATTGGTGGGCCCCAATCAATTTTTAGGAAAAAAGTAAACTTATAATAAACATTGTAATAAGTTATTATTAAATTTATTTAAACAGAAATCGGTAGATACCATGCACATGGACCACCATATTTGCTACAGATATTTGGGTTGGGTAGCTTTTGAGAACGGGTCCTTGAACTAACTAAATCTTCTCGGGCCTCCGCACTATTCCTCTTTGCAACCAATGTCAAAACTTGCGAAGAAAAAATCCAATCGAGGCGTTTCATTTGCACTTGACTATACTCAGTGCAAAAAAAACTCAACGCGGAACTATGTTACTCACGGCATAGAATGGGATTCACAGGCCCCACCTTTGTACCAAATTTCCTATGAATAGGGGTAACCGTTTCTCAGACAAAAAGGTGTGACATACAGACAGACAGACAGCATGTGAGGAACCTTGGTAAAAAAAAAAATGGAAAAAATTATGAAGTATGCGAATTGAAAAGTCAATAAATTGTCGCAATTCATTTCGCAATAATAACGGCATGACAGCGCTGAAGAATGGAGTCAACAACCCAACAAATCAGATCTATTGAAAGTCTTGTCCACTCTTGTCGGTATATAGGCCAGTTGTTTTTGTGAAACTGCGTTGCAATCTTGGTGGTTATTGGGTAGTCAACTATTCGTCATTCGAGCCAAAAGCTTCAGATGATTGCCGTGTATAAAAATCAAAATCAAATTGTTGCCCAACTCATCAATCTAATTGTTGCCCAGTTCATAGACCCACGATCCTAAACATCTGCCTTCATGTACGACCGCCGGCACTTTTATTTGACGTCCTAAGGTTTTCCAAAAGGTAGTCAAACATAACAAATCCTGTGGAGAAGAGCGTAAACTTTGATTAATCAAACCATAAGATACGACGGTATAGCCATTTAGCGTATTCTTTCAAGAATCAGAATTTTGCGTTTGCGTTTTCTTCCGATGTTAATGGATTTCTTGTGGGTCGGAAAGCAATCGGTTTTGCATGTTTAGAGTTCTAACAACATAATGAACTTGTTTGCACTGATGAAGGGAACAAGTGGTTCCCGAAATATCGGTATTTGCAAGAATAAATACCCACACCAACGAAAAAGAAACAACAAGTTTTTATTATTTCAACATAATGTAGTATAAATAAGTCATAAACAAGTCGGGAAACCGGAAGCTAGACGCTTCAGGTATGAAACGTTTTGTGTATGTCTTTTATAAAGGGGTGTGCACTTGCCCCATTAGTACGTAGCACGTAATATATGCTTATATTATTTGAAAATAAACACTTTCAAGTAATATCGACATTCGAAGTCTTGAATTTGCACAGAAGCGACTGCTTTGACCTATTATAACTTTGTTAGTAATAGTGCGATTTTTACCAAGTTTGGTAGGATCATGCTCTATCCTGTAGCCTACATTGCTGGACTTCGTGATTCTAGGATGAACTTAAGGGGTGTTTCCTTGCCAATTACTAAAAATTATAGTTATGTACTATTATTGACTTTATTATATTTAGAAGCTTAGGTGCTATATAGTTACAGCCTGTTGATTTTTTTCAAATTTTTCGGTTTGGTAGTTTCTGAGAATGCGTCCGTTAAAGAAATGATCACTTTCAACCCACCGCACTCCCCACTTTCCAACAATTGTCAAAACTAAGACCGGAGATCTTTCATTTGATACCCCATATGACTATATTTGGCAAGAAAAAATTTACACTTCCCTTTTGCATGTATGAGGCGCCCCCCTTAAATTCGACGTATGTAAGGAGGATGTAATTCACTGCATGCGTGAGCGTTCACAGTTCCCACCTTTCTACCAAATTTGGTGTTAATCGCTATAACAGACTCCGAGACAAATGCGTGTGACGGACAAACAGGCAGCGCCAGGTATATTTGCCCATGCCCATGCTTTAGGGAAGGAGAATTCCCCGAGCAATAGAAGCTACAAAAGCTCTCCTCATATGGACCGATATACCATTGGCAAACTATTTGACCGAGTAATATATAACATACTGCTCGCTGTTGCGGAAAAGGAAGGAGGCCTTTCCGACAAACAATTCGGATTTCGTGAGGCGAAATCAACTGCCGACGCAATCAGCATGGTGACTGGTTTCGCACAGGTTGCAATACAAAAATGAAAATGCGAAGTAATAACCCTAGACGTAAAAAATGCGTTTAATAGAGCAAAATGGAAAAAAATCATCGAGGCACTGTTGAGTTTCTCCTTGGGAGAAGACTTTACTGCGACTCGGACGATGGGCTAAAAATATTCCCGACAACTTGCGGGGTGCCACAGGGTTCTTTCTTAAGTCCCTTGCTGTGACTAGTTATGTCTGATGGAGTGTTGACGCTACGCTTTCCGAACAACGTGACAACTATTGGCTTCGCCGATGATATCGGAATAACAGTGGTTGCAAAGCACAAAGACGAGATCGAGGTCTACGCAAATGAAGCGATATGGGAAATCAATTCCTGGTTGAGAAATTTCGGCTTTTCAGTTGCTGAACATAAAACAGAAGTAGTTCTCATTAGCAAAAGAAGAAGGAACACAACTGTGAAAATCAAAGTTGGCGAAAAAACAATTTAGTCAAAGCTTTTGACTCCGCATGACAATACGAACTCGTTTATATACTGAATTTTCATTGATATCTCTGTAAACTAATCTTTACCTTCCTTGAAGTGCGGCAATCATAAGTAAAAGTTTAGTAGCAACTTTCCTTTCCTTACACCAATCCAACTGAAACGCCACAAGGCCGAATACTGCTTCCACATCCAATCCTATCAAGATCGATCTTATCGCCTTCCCCTCACGGGGGACATAGTTTGTGGTGCAGCTCGTTTGAATTCATATTTAGATGAGCTCTAGTGATACTTCACTAAATGAAATCTAGGAGGAGGAAAGGGAAAAATGAAGATGGCAGTGAAAATGGTTACCGATATGAAAAACCTACTCATAAAAATCCATACATCGCCCATCCACACAGTGAACTAAGTTACCTACCTTAACGTCACTGCAAACTCAATTCTATTCAACATCCCTTATATCAATAAGTTCTAGACCGTTTCTGCTACAAACCGTTAATCCGACCTCTAATCACTTCATCGTTTGGACTAACACCTCTCCATATCAGACGCAGGAAGAAAACAGTTCTCAGTTGCGCAGGTACTAAATGGTATCTGCGCCATCTGAAATAAGGTCTAAAATCAGAGGAGGCCCTTAAGAAAGTTGAGGGCAGTCCTAAGCGATAAACATCATAGGCCGTATATATGTGAACTACCCTAAAGATGATACTTCGGAGTGACTTAGGATCATAGATCCTAAATTGCCAGGCTAGAAGGGAGGAGAATTGTTGACATTGTGCTTGGAGGGATATATAAGGGGCATACATGGTAGCATTGTTTTTTCTAAGAACGGCGGCGCTAGAGACGGAAGATTTAATGGGACCCGTAATTGCCCCAAAATGGTGATCTCCATACGTAAGGTGGAGAACAAAGACAAACTCCTCACGATCGGGGTAGATGACAGAACCCTGTAGGCATTGAAACGACGAAATTGCCGCATCAACCATAGATTTTGCAACATACACAAACAAAAGAAGGATACATCGGGTTCAAAGCCTACCAAAGTCTTCGACAGAAACGCGGAGACCATAGAGGTTGAAAGTGCAAAACGGAGCAGAGAAGTGAACCTGCTGCCCACAGAAGCTGAATGATCCAGAATTAGACATTCTAGGGCTCAAGCCAGGCAGCGAAATGCAAGGAAGTCCCACGCCGGAGGTGGATGTCAATACTCCAGTTTGGAGAAGAGCTCCAAACATTAATAGAGCCGATGACTAGAACTAAAATAGCCTAGGTAAACTTCCACCACGAAAAAGCTGCAGTATTTCCAAATGCAAGTTCCGAAAATAACATTGGAATAGTTATGTTAAGAAAAGGACTAGGTCTTTTTATTTTCCTTCCACATACAGTTGTTTCGGAGACCACGTGCCTAATTTTAATTAGGTACTAGCACTGAGGAGGGAGGCACGCGGGCTCCGAAACAATTGTATGCGGAAGGAAAATAAAAATATTTACAGTATAAAAAAAAGGCCTAGTTCTTTTCTTAACTTATATATTAACTGTAAAAAAAACATGGACATTAATTTCAAATTCAAGAACTCTCGGTGTACCGGGAACAGATTTGCAGTCTTCGAGGAGTAATCAGCAATTTGGAATTCCTTATGTGAAAAACCATTCCATCATTCATCGCGTCTATAATATCCACAAGGTCGCCATTCGCCGTGGACTTGGAAATCAGATAGATTTCAGAGGACCAACTGTTTGAAAGGCCTGCATATACCCTGCTTAAGTAGCTATTCAACCCCCTTTCCCCACAACAGCGAGCTTCATGCTTAACTGGGTTACAGAGACTACATTCGGTGGAAATGTTGTAATCCTTTGAGTCAGCAACGTTCTCAAAAATGATGCGCGTAATGAAGGTGGCAAGCGTATAGTTGACTACGGATTATGAATACATGGTTCATTAAACTACGAGTATTGCCTCATCTTCCAATGTTTTAAAGTGTTGCGTTACTGGCAAGAACGACACTTTGCTTACCGGTCGACGAGCCGCTACGCATAGATGGCGAGAATATTTCGAAGAGATTTCAACTGAAGAATTTATTCATCCTCCACTTCCACAAACATTGCCGACATTTGGAGTCATTCCACCTGTCAGCACCACTCCCGTTGGGGCGTTCCGTCCCCACGTACTCGAGGAGGGCGATCAGACCCGAGTCTGCAAGGGACTCATCTGAAGTGGCTCTGCCACGAAGCCTCACTGGAGGTTAACTGGTAGCATGGGAACCGGGCTGGCCCTCTGAGAGCATATGTTCCAGGAGAATTCCTGGAGGATGTGTTCTCGGCCCGGTTATTTGTGGTTGGCCCCTACTGGGAGTTTCATGGTGGTTGTGGTTATACCTACAACGCGGGCAGAGCTCCTCGGAGCTCGAGCGTGGAGTTGCGCTGTACAAATCGGGTGCCGTACTCCTTAGTTGCGGCAGAGGTGTTAGATAGGCCTCGCATCCACTGGTATGAATGCTGAGCCTGCACTCAGTATAAACCAGGACCGCTGTGCTTGCATGGCGGGGCTCTGATTGTGGTCCCAAAATCAATCCGTGTCCGAAGAGGACCGTGGGATTATACCTTCACGGCAGGTACTCACGTTAAACCCCCAGGACTTTCATGTCAGCGCCACTGGTACTCAAGGTGGCGGCGAGGAAGACGAAGCGGTAACCATGCCGGCCGAAGCAAAACAAAGTGGCTGTGGAAAACTCCAGTAGGCTCCATGACCTAATTAGGGCGAAGGAGGTGAAGTGGCTCCGGTCACGGAACCTTACCGGAGATATACTGGTACCGCTAGCCCGCCTGATTTCTCATGTTTCAGTAGGAATTCAGGAGCATATGAATTCATCTCGGTTGTTTGCGGTTGGTCCTCTTTTGGGAGCTGCATGGGGGTTCTTGGTTACGCTGAAGCGAACCAGAGACCCTCGGGCCTCAAATATGATGTTGCAGTTCAACAGGGTTGCCGTACTCTAAATGTGGGTAGAGATACCCGCCCTCAGAGTGGTACTGCTGTGGTTGTCTCAGCGGGGCTCTGATTGTGGTCACAAAATCAATTCGTGTCTTAAGAAGGCCGTGGGATTAAGTCTACTGAACAGGTCAGCGCAACTAAAGTCGAGGAAGCAATAAAAAAATGAAATTGGGGAAAGCAACAGCGTCTGGCCACATCGCATCCGAGCTTTGGAGAGCGATAAACTGGGACCCAACTCCGTAGGTCAGTGAATTCTTTAATCTACCACATTCGAAAAATAAAGTTCGAAGTGTGGCGTGGCGCTTCTTTCTCTGCCGATGTTCATCAAGGAAGCGTTCTCTCATCACTCTTCTTTGTTCTTGCTATGGACACCTTCACACAAGACATCCAACGTCCAGCACCCTATACACTGCTTTATGCAGATGGTGTTTTCTAACGTCTAATGGTAAGAATGATCTTGGAGCAACTTGTTCAAAAATGGAATGATCCCGTCATGCAACACGGTCTCAGATTGAAACAGATTTTTGACACCCAATTACCATGAAACTGGCATTATCAATGTCAATGGCAGTGATCTGTTCAGAACTGAGCGATTTAAATATCTCGCGTCGATGCTATCAGCCAATGGCAGCCAATGCGTTATGGAATTGCTCCAGGCATTAGCGCAACCTGAATGAAGTGGCGGTCCATAACTGACTTTCTTTGTGATCGGGGTATCAACTAACGTCCTAAATCTAAAATTTACTGCAATTTACGCTCTCTGTGGTTGTAAGTATTAATAATAATAATAATAATCGTTGGCGCAACAATCCATATTGGATCTAGGCCTTGAAGTGTGTTAGAGCACTTCATTCAAGACCGTAACGGTACACTACAGTAGACTGTAGGAGGCAATGTGGTCAGCATTGCGCTCGCCCGAGATTATTACCCTGATTTGACTCAGGTACTCATTTACAGCTGAGTCGACTGGTATCCGACGTCAAATCACGATTCAAATTCCACTGTCACCAGTGAGATTTGAACCGTGACCTTCCGTACGGTAGCCTAGTGCTCTAACCACTCAGCTACCCGGACAATTGTTGTAAGTATTGACAGACAATAAAGGACAATGAACAGCGTCTTGTGGTAATGGAAGCGAAGTTATTCCGTTGGACTAGTGGCATGAAAGCCTTGATCACATCCGAAATGAGGATATCCGCAATCGAAAATATCGAAATTCTCGGGAGAGGTGTCATGTAATTCGCTTGGTCATGAATATTGTACCTTCTTTCGTCTAATAAGTTAGCGACACATAATGTAACATTCGTAATCAGCACCAGACAAGAGGTACTGGGCATACCTCTAGGCAACATTTTGAGGAGCGGTTTTGTCAAGAATTAGAGCTTGTCTGACGAGCCGTTCATGTCGGACCACAGAATTGATGGTAACTCGGAAGTAGATATAATAATAAGGAATCCTATGAGAACAGACTGGGACCCACAAGACACCTGAGTGACAAAATGGGTCAACAGCAAGTCATAGAGCATATCAAGAGCGAAATAGAGCCAGAAACAGTGGGGGGAGATTTGAAAAAAGTCGACATTGTCACAAATGAGGTCAGCTGTCCAGCTAAAATAATTAGGTCATGAGGAGCCGTACCTCGGTGGCACAGGAACCTAGCCAGAATCAAGCGTGAAAACTCTCCATCCGGGCAAGACAAATCGGGGACTCGCCGAGGCATGGAAAAAGGACTGACACGGCAGCAACGCGATCAGGGAAGCAAAACGAAGGAGTCTTAGGGCATTCCGTGAAGAGATAGAACAAATCACAGCAGCATCCAGGCTATTCAAAGCCACAGCCAAAGACAATGCAATAAATTCTGTCTGTTCGAAGGGACATTTACTGAGATTGAGGAGGAGACGGTGCATGTGCTTCTCACAGTTCATTCCCCGGGGTGGTACCCCACGGCGAAAGCCCATAGCATTGTGCCTGGTATCCCAACAACGAGCAGAAGGGGGAAAAGCGGGAGTGGAAACCAGCGATAGAGGTATGCCCGAAAACTAGAGTAAGATGGGCAATGGGAACTTTTAAACCACTGAAATCACCCGGAGTAGATGGCATTTTCTCAGCATTACTCTAGAGACGCCTAGAAATTATCTCACAATCTCTTCTGAGGGTAGTAAGTAGCAGCACAGCTCGGGATATATACCAAGGGCATGAGACTGGTAAGAGTGGTCTTTATTCCGAAAACAAAAAGGATCAGTCTCACCCTAAATCTTGCAAGCCCATCTGCCTGCCCTCGTTCGCACCTAAAACAGTGGAGAAAGTCACATGTTAACACGCTTACCGCCAGGACGATCAACGGAAACTATCCTGTCTCAGCTGATGGATGTAGTACGGGATGTCATAGAAGTAAAGGACATGGCACTGTGCTGGAGCGTTGAAATATGAGACGCCCTAATACGCAATGGAGTGCGAAACAGACTAGTGATTATAGTAGTAGTATAGTACTATTCAGTAGGAAGCGCAAACTTGATCCCTTGAGAGCCATTAAACTACAGAGCATTGAGATGAAACAGGTAAAAGAGGTTAAATATCTAGGATTCACAGTAGACCAAACAGTACTCTGGAAAACACATGTTGAAAACGTGCAGAAAGTTACAAAGGCTCTGATGACTTGCAGATTCGTAGCAAAGATGCACCCTGAGAATGCTATTTTGGGAATACTTTAACAAATCGAGAAACGGGAAGCTAGACGCTTTAGGTATTTTGGTTGTTTCTTATGTAAGTATATTTAAGTGCGAAACTATTCCATTTGTATGTAGACCGTAATGTAGTATGTCAAACTACTTACTTTAACATGATATTGATATTGCCGATTTTCGGTTGCAGTAAATTTATACGGAAAAGACAACTTTGAACTACAGTAACTTTATTAGAAATAGTACGAATTAATTCAAACTAGGGATATCATGCTTCATACTATAGACTATATTTCTATCACTTTTTATGACTCTAGGATAAACTTAAGGAGGCTTTCTAGTCAAGTTCTCAAAAATATAGTAATATACTATTATTAACTTGATCTGAGGAGATGTTAGTATAGAGGGTATTTTGAGGCTTAGAGAGCTTGTAACGGCAGCTTTGTAATTTTTTTCACACCTTTTGAACAAATGCCAAACTAAGACTAACGACTTCGTAAAGTACGAATCAAAACGTTTGATGTGACATCTTACATGACTAAATGGTACTTGGTGAAAAATATTTTACTTCTCCCTTTTGCATGGAGGGGGAGGTCCCCATTAAATCAATATAAGAAGGATGTAATACCCTGCATGTATGGGCGTCCTCAGTTTCCATCTTCTCACCAAATTTTGGTATAGGCGATTCTGAGAAGAGAGCGTGTAACAAATAAATAGGCAGACAGGCGTTTAACATTAGCTTGTTGATTGCTAGAATGCAAGGGAATATAGAGGGCCCAAGATAAAGCCGGCCATAACTCATTTCAAGTGGTTACCTGGTACGCAGCACCTGTGTGGGCAACCGTACTAGGTAATATCAACAATAGAAGAAAAATACGAGTGGCTTATCGACTTAGCGACCTCCAAATATGCTGCGCTTACCGAGCGACATCCTACGGCGCATTATGTATAATAGCTGGAATGTGTCTATCGATTCTTGGTGACTGAAACCCTACGGATTCACGAAACTGGTGAAACTTGCACGGTTCGGCAACAGTCGGTAGGTAATCTATCACTGGTAGAATGGCAAAAACAATGAGATGGGAGCAAGAAAGGACGCTGGACTCATAGGTTGATACCGACCGTCGAAAGCTGAAATAAATGGAGGCACGGTAACGTAGGCTATGACTTGACACTGTTTCTAGGCGGACATGATGGTTATCGTGGATACCTTCACCAATTTGGTCATGATGGTTCTCCGATGGAGAGGATGTACTCTTCACTGCCCCATCATACAGAGCGGAAATGGAAGCGGTAGTCAATATCCACTTATCAACGGAAGACATCGTGGAGAATATGTTTAGTTCGATTGATGTGTGGAAAGCGGTGGAACAAGCAATAAAGAATACCCACGGAATACTATGCCAGGAGTTTAGAAAGAAGAGAAAGAGGAAGATCACCATCACGAATAACAGTTAAATACAGATCCAGCCCCGCGACGTAATACCAAATGGCTGTACCACGGGAAGTGTGGATGGAGAAGAAGGTGATTTCAGTGGGTAAAAGTTCCACATAACCGTATGGCAGAAGTCAGCGGTAGTTTATGTAGCTTTCTACCTACCATAACAAACGACAGACAAACAGACTGATAGACTGACATTGAACTGATTTTAATAAGGTTTTGTTTTACACAAAACTTTAGTAAGCTTTTTGTTAGATTAACTTTTTCAGAGGAAACAACCACCTAACAAATGATTCATATTTGAGGGTGACTTCGTTTTTTACGGCGAAAGTTTAGAGACTTGATAGCCCATAGGGTTCACATTTGATGCTCCTTACTGCACATTTCTCAGTATTAACACATCTTCAGCTATGTAGGTCAAATTTCCCGCAATTGATTCAACTTTTAGAAATATACGAGTGTTTTTACATCTATGTTCTACCACTTAAAGCGGGCGCGGCTATTCTTTCAACAGGACTATTAATTCCGATGATGAGAGAGCAGACGACTTATCCTCAAATTTGCATGGGAAAAATGCACAATGACCGGAGTTTAATGGGACAAATTTCACATGAAACACTAGACTTTCAACTCCAGCGAGAGGAAACAAAGCATCATTTCCAAAGGAATCGCGCCTGAAGAGCTCTTGACTGTTAATTCCTTGGGAAGAAACCGAAACGATATTATATCCTCATAGTTGCCAGGCATGTAGTCCTTTTTCAAAAGTGCATTATGTGAGCTTCAAGTGTTACAAGCACTTACTGCCATTTTAACAACCCCAAAAACATATTCACCGTGCGAAATTCACAAAGGGAATAATAAGAAAGCTTGTCCCAGAAAGTGAAAAAAGCATTCTATCTTGATGCGGATAACGACCGGGATAATAGGAACGACGGTGGAAGTACAGCTACCGGATATACAGAGAGCCTTTCCAGAAACTTACACACATTAAGTTAAGTGGATGCAGGAGGAACGTCAACCAGAGGTTAGTTTTCATTTCTTTGTTCGCTTTTCGGCTTTGCGTAAAGCTCAACGGATGAATTCGTCTGGCAACTAACGCGTCCCTTTCACTAACATATTAGAGCATCCTTGAGAGAAGCGTTCGTATTCCTATGTCTCCCAAACTGGACCCACTTCTTACTGTTATCATTTTTTCCTAATATCTTTTTCGTTACCACACACTCTGCCTGTCACTGATGGACTTGAGTGAAATATATGGCCGACCGCTGGCTTATTTCTTAATTTTATTCTGCTTCCCGAAGGATGTATAGTGACTGTAGGTTTGGTCGTTTGTAATCTCTTTAAAGATATCTCTCCAGAGATAAGTGAATGGACTCACGTCATTTAGTAGCAAGGGTGAATGTCGTCCCTACATATGTACATTCTTGTATACAGATGTGTGTACACTTGCATGCTGGATAGTACCTGTTAGAGGTTGTCTCCGAATCAACAACCCCTACGGAAACGGGGCCTATGTACGTTCATTTTGAGCATGAAGTACATATGATTCTATGAGGGAATGTCTTCATTCAGTTTCGCTTGGGAGAATTCCAGGATGTATTAGGATAAAACGTGGGTCTTGATGGCCTGCTGGGTATTTAGGTAAAGGAGAAGTCTTTCAAGTCAACTAATCTCCCTTATTTTTGATTAATGTTTAACATGTCCTTGCATCAATTTAACCAAAAGCAAAAGGCACGCTACTCAAAGGACGTCAACTAAACCCATTTTAAATCTGGATTTCAGACTGCCCTCACTTTACGCGTAACTCCCGTTGAAGAAAGTCCCACCACAAACCTATCACTCCGCTGACGGCTTTCCCTTTAATTCACGCCTCTCGTTAGTATGCACATAATATCTGCGCCAAATAAAGAAATTACCGTTCACACTCTCCAATCATTGCTAGTGTTGCAGGCATTTTGCTTACTTTTGCACAATTTCCTCTATGTGCGGATGACAGGCTGGTGAAATACGCTCACCGCAATACAAGAACGTCTTGGGCTTTGCCATGAATACACACTTTGCGGGAGACTTATCAGGTCCTCTGGTTAGTAATTTTATTATCTGGACGTGTTGTTATTTCTCCTGGCAGAATCCAGGAATAGTATTAAATTGTTTTCGGATTAATTGACGTATTTATGTTTAATGGACATATTATGTATGGTGGAAATTGAAATTTATGTTTGGGTTTCAGATATGTGGGCTCCTCGCAAAGTTGCTGATTCAATCAGCGCCCTACCCCGTGTGCTACTCTTTTCCTCGAGGAAATGAAACTAATATGAGAAGGACGCGGGAAATTGACTTGGACACAAGGAGCTAATGCTACTCAAGAAAGTTTCTCTGAAACTATAATATGTAGGTAGAACCTAAAATATATTTTCAGCGAGAATTATGACTCTGTTAAGTGGAGCTTACCGATAAACATATCGGAATAATAATGGCTCTCGTTGAAAACTGTGGATAAATATTTGTAAGCTCATTCGCAGGAATCTGAGCAACAATTTATAGCACGGTGACCGGAAGCTTCACGCATAAAAAATGAGAGGTTTGATGCTCTTACGTAAAGAACTTCGGGTGCGAATATGCAGCGAGTTTATGATTTGTGATTTTATGCAGGAGCGTAATAAGGATTTGTTGGATGAGTAGTCTTACTTAAGGACTACCGATTTCGATCCCGCGCTCCCATATTTCGGAACTAACATAATATCGAAGCCTGGTTGATTTGTCTCACCTCGAACTCAGAAATGTGTTTACGCAATAGAAGTTGCAAGCCCGATATAATTTGATTTTCCATTGCACACCATATAGCCCATCCTGAGGTATTTAAGCATTTTCCGTACAGTTCCACCTTTTTCGGTATCAGTTCCAAAAAATCGGAACAACTGATTCGATGACGAATGCTGCATACCGGGAATACGGTAATCTAAAAGAGCGAGGACACATACAGAGATCAACCACGAACCCCGTCGAGCGAAAAAGTGGCTTAACAGGCAGAGAAGGAAGTCTGGGATAACCAATCGGTCTGTGAACTCGAGGAGGAGAAGTACAGGTAGCAGCCATATAAGGTGTAGAAGTCCGTATACACCTCAATCCTCATTCTGACAAAGCAAAAAGGGAAATGTGATGCGACTGGGGAGGGGAGTGGTATATTTGAGCAATGGGTTGCGTAGTTTGACGAACTGTTCAAAACCAGAATCTAAGTGATTCTGAGATACTATATATAAGATATCCTCCGCCACCTTGCTAAACCGGATAGCCGGATGAGCCGGAGATGCTGAGGACTGCTGACAGGTGGAACCGTGTTGCCCATTGCGTTCGGGCCCTCCTCGTTGCTAAGAAGATAGAACTCGACCGGTGGAGGAACCGAATGGCGGGGGTTCTTTGAACTGACAGTTCCCTTCCTCCTCTTCCCTCCCGTTGGTGAAAGGAATTCCCTGATTTGAATAGCCGGATATACTCAAAATCAGCTTACAAGAACTGTTCCGCTCGAAACGTCTCACCATAAGGTTAAAGCCCTCACTGCACAAGAGAAGAATCTTGACAGTCCTCCTTCCTCGAAGACTGGGAGTGTTAGCAAGGGAAATTGAGACTAAGATTCTGCGTTGCAAAGGACGCATCTCTGAAAATTTTTTAGCCTTTTACAATTGAGTGGACGATTCCGTAGTCTATGTTAACATATATAAAGAAATTTATTTGGGGTAATACGACCGTCTGGTCATGGATGAAATTCGGCTCAATAAGTTGCGGTGTTCGGGTCACTTAATCCGTATTGTCTAAAGTCTATAGGGGCAATATCGGTGACAGAAAAAGAAGAAGTGGTAGACCATGCATCAGATGAAGCGCTGGCGTATCGAATAGGTGGACCTTGGGGCAACACCACCGTGTTTAGAGTTCCTAACAAAGCTGAACTTGTTCGGTTTCGGGTTGTTGCACCCTTGATGATGGTGTTACAGTTTGTGTGAAAAAAACCTTATGAGAATCGATTCGATGTCTGTCAGTCTGTGACACTCGATTTATCGTTTCCGCATAACTGATTATCACGAAATTTGTTGAGACTTGTGGTCTGTGAATTCCTTTACATATAGCAACCAGTTTATATGTGACTTTCCGAACCTAATATTTGTGTATCTGGTGAAACGTAAGGGAGTGAGGGCTCAAAATATGACCCTCATAAAGTGTAACAGATCTTGTTCTCAAAACCTATCCAACCAAAAAATCTGAGAAAAAAATACAGTGGTTTATCTAAACGAAATCTAGGCTTTAAATTACATTCCGTTCAGAAATCTGCACAAATAAAGCTAATAATGGAATATTAGCATATTTTAGACATTTAGCTGGAAACCCCCTTACATTCATGCTAGAAGTATAATAGAAGCGTAAGCATAAGGGATAACATAAGGTATAACTCCGAGAAGTTGAAGAAGGCGAAACTTTTACATTTTCATCATCATAACACATAAATTCGTCAATACCGCAACAAAGTGAGCTCATCTGAATGGGGGGTCGCTGGGAAACATTTTGTTTTAATTCTTATATAATCAAAGATATAACAATATCAATAACGCGAAGCCGACATATGTATGTATTTATTCAGATAGATATACCGCATATGTACATATGTATGGATGCTTTTATGCACCAAGTAAATCGGAAATATGTGTACGATCAATTTACATAAGTACATAAACATAATATCTACGTCTGTAATATGTATGGATATCTTCTAGTTTCAAAAAAATACGAAGGAATATTTTAGATTTTTAGCCACATACGAAGACAAAACTTTTATACCCGAAGCACCAGCTTCAGTCTTGCCCAAGTATACAACTTCTCCTAAAATTTGTTGACGGATTAATTCGTCAGGCTAACAGGCGGGGCTCAGTATCACTCTATTCTCCGCCACCTTGTTGTCTACGCTCAGACCAGCCAAGTTTTTAGAGGGATGGTTTTTGGTCGACACCGTTGATTGATTTTTGAAATTTTCATCCACTTTTGGCCACGCTGTTCTCCGGGGCAAAGGTTGGGGGTAGTGTCTGATGACGCTCATATCTCAGCAGATATAAGGAGGCAGGCAATATCAACGAATGGGTATGGAGAAGGCAAAGTAAGCGTCAAATGTTTTTAAATATTAACGTAATGAAGTCCAGGCGAGCCACAAATACTCTATCAGAACATGGTGTGATGGTTTGCTGAACATAGCAAAGCACAAGCTCTTGCTTCTTTTTTCAAACTAGTGTATTACCCGAAAATTCCATAATGCCAATATGGAATAAGAAAAGTAGTCCAAAAGAATATTTATTTAAATTACAGTCCCAGTCGGTTGTTATACCGCAACGTGAAGGCTTTTGAAAGGATTTTTGGAAACCCTATTCCTTGTGAAATAAGCCGGGTTTGTCAAGAACTGCGGAACTACTGATGCAATACATACTGTGTGGAAACTCATGGAGAAACACTATGAGAAATATATACAGAAATATAAATTCCATGCTTCCGAGTCACCACCAGTTACCAAAGACTGTTACCGGCCCCTCGAGATAATAGGGACGAAAATGTTGCCTTGGATCAGTGGCTGAACATACTTTGATCATAGACGAGATGAAGTCATCCGCATCCGTCAAGAGGCAGGTTCGATTGTATGGATATGTAATTCGCTCTCACGAGAACCTAGCAAAGATGGGCCGGAAAAACGATCGAAAAACGCGATAGTTTGACATACTTTGTGAGTTTCAGAATTTCTTTCCATTCTATAAGCCTACAATTGACAGAAGTGGCGAACTTGAAAAACAATTTTCGCTGTAAGAAATTATTTGTCGATGTCATGGTCACCGCGATTCGCACTTGCGTCCGGCACGCAAGTTGCTAGCTCCGTCACACATTTTTTGATTCTTGCTTAATGACCTTATGTTGTTGTCATGTTGAAAGAGACACGAAAATCACGTCGAGTTTCACCCCAAAATTTATCATTCTCCAACCAACGAAGTCCTTACGAAGGTGGCAACTATAACATGCAGCGCACAGATTTTATTTCAAATTATTCTGAAATTATACTCACATGCCACATATAAAGTAATATTTGTACCATTACAAATTATTAGTAGGACTATATGTTGTATGTATATATATATGGTTGCCATTCAGCCCTTCGTGGGGTGTCAACTACACCTACGCACCATCTTTCGCGGTTGCCTGAAATACCCTTCAGTACCACGCACGACTTCCCGAGACGCTCGCACTCCGCCGACCCACTTGCCACCCATCTTGGGAGAGTAGATTCCACTGCATGGCATAGCCAGCAATTCAATTGTTACCCCTCCTTATGTGGGTGCGTGTATGTGTTTGAGGTGGGGGAGAGGGAAAGCCTCTGAGCACTTATACCTCAGCGGTCCATTGCAATCGATTCCCCCATCTAACGGAATATCCCGGATTCGTTTATGTATCGCAGCATTTTCGTTAGAGAATGTGATCCTACCCGCTGCAGTTCGAGCACATCAGCACCAAAAATCTGATATCTGATGCGCCCATAGGCGGGGCACTCACATAGAAAATGGTCCGTCAATTCCGCTTCCTCATTACAGGATGGACACGTATCACCTAGGATAATTCTTATTCTGGACATGTGCCCAGTTAGTAAATTATGGCCAGTCAGAATGCCCCAAATAGTTCTGCAAATCTTTCCGCTTTCAACAGGATAAATTTTGCAGTATGTTTGTTTGGTTCTGACAGCAAAAGTTTGGTGTGTCTAGCAGCATTAAGGCTCCGCCACCTGTCATTATGGGAAGATTCATCACAGTTTTTGATAGCAGCATCAGCCAATGTTACAGACACCCCAATTGCTGGTTCCGGTCCGGGCATGGAGGAAGTTGAAGCCCCTTTTGGGAAGGCATCCGAAATTTCATTTCCCTCTACACCACAATGACCAGGTATCCAGAGTAATTCCACAATATTGAATCTGGAAACAGAGTTCAATCTGTTCTACATTTCTGAACGATGTTTGAAGTGATCAAGGTAGTACTCAACGTCCTCAATGAAGCTTGACTATCGCTACAGATTGCGATTCGTCTGCCCTTCAACCATTCGTCAATCATCCAGGTTGCCGCCCTTAAGATCGCATACATTTCAGCCTGAAAGACCGCTGTGTATTGTCCCAAGGGAAAAGCCCACTTCGTGTTTTTATTCGAAAGGTACATTCCTGCTCCAGACCCATTTTCTGTTTTTGAGCCATCGGTGTAGGTCAGTATATCCTGATAGACGTCCTAGTTTTCTCTTCGTTTCAAGTTAATCCCATATCATCGCCAAACAGATGTATGGGGATCCATGAATCAGAAGGCATCGCGAAAACTAGATTCAGTTCCCCTAATGACTCTTCTAATTCTCTGTGCTCCCCACGTCCATTGTTTCCCATAGATCTAATTGAATTAGCTTTTGAGCTGCTCTCATTGCAGTGCTCTGAATAAACAAATACGAGGGCTGTAAATTGAGTAGTGCATTCAGAGCTGCTTCGGAAGTGGTGCTTATGACACCGGTGATACCCAGACACACCATTCCTTACAGTGTGGCTAGTTTGCAGTGAAAACTCTTTTGTTTCCCTTTAACCCACCTCATTACATGTGCACAAGCGAATATGAGTCTAATGATAGCAACGTACAGTGATATTATCACATGAGGCCTGAGTCCCCAGGTCGAGGCAAAGGTCCGCCTGCACACCCCATAAGCTGTAAGAGCTCGTTTTATCTGTATCCCTACATGTTTGTTCCAAAGACGTTTCTTGTCTAGAGTAACCCCCAGATATTTCACTTCTTCGGAGAGTTGAAGTGTTGTACTACAAATCAATGTATTACTACACACCATTCCGAGATCTCGACTAATAACCAGCACAGCCACGTTATCCGATGAGCATACTCCACAGAAGTGGCGATAGCGTAGCTCCTTCAAGGAAGCCTTTCGCCGCTTCTGTCGTTAGGTAGCGATCAACACCTACTACAGCACACAGCAATATCTGTGTTAGTATAGCGTAGATCCACTTTATTAGAGTTTCGCGAACACCATACTATCTGCCGGGATCACATAGTTGTTGGAAGGGGACTCGCGGTCAAAAGCTCCTTCAATGTCTACGAACACCCCCATCGCGTGCTCACCTTTCACAATTGCGTCCTCTATCTATGAAACCAAAGAATGAAGAGCAGACGTTGATAAACATGTTGGTTTTCATTAAGTGGGTGTGACCTTAGCGCCTTCTCGCCAATATGACGCTCAAAGAGTCTCTCCAGACATTTCAGCAAAAATGATGTTAAGCTGATTTTCCTGAGGTTGTTTTTACTTGAAATATCATCTTTCCCAGGCTTAGGTATGAAAATTACCTTTACCTTCTGCCAAGAGGAAGGTACGTAGCTCAGAGCAAGATATCATCGAAAAATATTTCTTAGAAGTTGCTCTAAGTGCTCTATACTCTCCTTCAGCATCGCTGGATAGATACCATCCATGACAGGTGCTTTGAACACTTCAAAGCATGCGAGTATAGCAGCTCTCGCCTTTTCATTGGCAACAATCGCTCTGGCAGTGTCCCAATTCCCCTTGCAACACCTTCGTGTTGAAGGGTTTGTAGAAACCGCCAGTTCTCTTCTTGCCACTTCTGACACCTGTTCTCCCGGGCTGTGTACTTCCAACTCTGTATAGACTCAATTCTAGAGTTCGTGAAAGTACCATCCGATTTTCTAAGAGAGTTCAACTCTCCGACTCATCCTTATTAAGGCTCTGCACAGCCTGAAAGTCTCCCTTTCATTTTCCATTCCGACCGCCTGCAATAGTCAGACTAAACTCTAAGTTACCGCGATCTGAGAGTGAGACTTCATCTAGCACTCGCCAGTTTCTAATTGACTTTAACTACTTTGAAGTGCAGATTTTTAAATCAATTACTTCACTTCTTCTTGGTCCCACGGGGGCGCACCGGGGTCATCAGACCTTTTCCTCTTACCTCTTACCTGGTATTGTAGGTTGACCGTAACAAGGTTCTGGGAAAAGAATTGTCTCATCATGGTTGCCTCTAACAATTTTGACATCAGAACGCCCCTACTCTCGAGGATCTTTCATCAAAGAACATCCTAGGCCCCTTGACTGATCCAATACCACAAATTCTGTCAAAACGAACTCATGGCTCTTTAACTAGAAATATGTAAGGACAGTCATGACTTTGCCAGCCTTGTCCCCAGTAGATAGGAAGAAGCTTTGGCATGCTGCAGGCCAATTTGACTAACTCCTATGTTTGTAGCCATAAGTGCAGTCTAATAAGAAAACCCCCGCTAACTGAAAAGTCTGCTGCGTTCAGTGTATATCTCACCGGGGTTACCAACTTGTCCTCACCTTCCGCCGAAAGATTCGCTTTCTTGCGTCCAACTTCTCTGGAAAATGGGTGGTGAAGCAACGTCCATGTTCTTATTTCCAAGAAGCTTCGCCTTCTTTCGCAGTGCCTTCCGTTGTCGTCAGCTATGAGCCCTCCCAAGTTCATGGTGTCCGGGCTACATTGATCTGTTTTTACATACCGGTGTTAGACCAGTTGCGTCTATATTACCAGCTTCCCTTTCTTCCGTTTTTCCGGGTAAAGGTGGAGGAGAAGGTTCTAACAGCAAGCCTGTAAACCCTTCTCCTTTGCGACTAAAATTTATTTCTGCCGAGCTTTCCTCTCTCACTGACAAGCTGCCCGTAGCCAGGTGTCCAGTTCCTCCCATTAAGGGAGTTACTGTACTATCCTTTCTGGCTATCCGCGCCGTAGACATCGGATGTAGGATTTCCATTGAAGTGGACAGCCTGTCTTCTAGAAATTTCTCTGTGGGGGAACATGAATTTGGTGAGGCCTCCAAAATCCGTGCCTCGTCCACGACCTGATTTCGCAAAGTCGTGGGTAGATTTGAAGTTTGTGACTTCTTACCACTTGGAGAGTTACAATCGTTTGTTTCCATCTTCATGTGTTTTTGGATACCCTTAGTGTAGTAGTAAAATACCACAAGCTCCCCCACCAGGACAACATGGTGTCTGAGCGAGACGCCTCCCTGACAATGCGGCCCATTCATCCCATTCATTCCCATCCGTCGGCAGAGACCACTTTCTAGATATGCAAATTGATCGGCGTTTTTAGTACACTGCCCATTAACCCAGATAAGTAGAGTGCGATGACCCGCCACACTGAGAATCTTGATTTTGTTGCCTCCCTTTCAAAATTCAGAACCATTTGGCCAAGGTCCATGACCCAGTGAGAGGATTTCGAATAATATATATTCCGAGAAAATTCTCCACCCTGTAACTGAATTTATAAATAAATGTTATCAGCATAGTCGATGTGTTTGAAGAAAGATGCGATCGCCCATTGAGCTCCTCCACGTCCGGAGAAGGTAGCATGAAGAACGTCACCGATAACAAGAAGGAATAATATCGGTGACAGGATGCAACCCTGGTGGACTCCACTTGGACCTCAAAATCCTCTGAGAGTTTACCTTGGTGCAGCACGCGACATTTTGCGCCATCTTAAATCGCTTTGATAATAACAATTAGTTTCTCTTCCTTAGTAGAGCACTTCAGATATACTCCCTGTCCACCATTTCAAATGCTTTATCGAAATCGATGAAGAGCAAGTGTAGCGAAGAACTAAACTCCGCACGCTATTCCAAAATGATGCGTAAGGTGTTGATGTAGTCAATGCAGGATAATTCGGAGCAAAAATCAGGCTACTATCTGTCGATCAAGCTTTTGAGACTTTGTTTGATGCTTTTCTGCATTATTTTATATATTAGTTTTGCGACGGCGTGGAGGATGCGGATAGCGTCCAATTGTCAAATTCAAAATGGGGCTCCTTTTTTGGGATGTTGACTATCATCGCCTCCTTCCGTTCTCTGGGGAAGATCTCGGATTCTCGAGATTTCGCTTGGTATCGGAGTTCGAACTCGGCAAGCCTGCCATTACTCTCAACGGTCAGTAGAGCCTTCAACCACTTCCGTTCGCAGATTCACCTTTTGATGGTGGCCAAAAGCTAATCGATATTCTCAGGCGGATTACCCAGTAGATCTGCCGTCTGATCATAGAAACGGGAGGGTCATAGACGCGGTCGATTTTGAACTTAGGAAGTCGTAGCTCTCAAACCCTGTGAGAAGTGGCGGACGTGACACGTAAGTGAACGTAAGCGGCCATCAGATTGATCCCTTTCGAAGCCGATGTCAGCGCTTCTCGTGTTAAGAACATACATGAGACAACTCTTAAATCTGCTGCTGATCGGAGAATGGTCAATCTGATTGGTCGTATTTCGTCGGTCAGTTGAAACCTAACTGACCAAGCAGGTTCTGTGCTTGAAAGCTGTACCACCAATGGTGAAGCTGTGGCGCGGCAGAATTCGCGGCATTCGAAATTTATTTGCGAATATCAGCGGACAGATGACGTCACCGGCGCTCTCCACTCAGTTTAGACCTCGCCACAGGAGTGGAGAGCAGAGTGCCAAGAAGGGACGGCAGAGTGTCATTTTTGAAAAAAAAATAATTGTGGGACTTCTGTCTACGAGTTTTAAAAACTGCCCCAGGACACGACTACGACTCCTAACTAATTATTAATTTTAAAAGTATTACTGAGGCATATTACGCTATTATGGTTGGAACGAATGTGTTCAAATCAACGGAATAAGCAAGTCGAGAAATCGAAAGTTATATTCTTCTATGGAGGATTTTACTATATGATTTCTGATGGCTAGGTGACACTTTCATTTATTGGTTGTATGTTATTTTTCAAAACCATGTCCTTAAATAATTCGGTTTGTAAAATAATGTAGCGATACCAACCCACTTGCGCTAGGAATTTAGCATTATTAAGAAAATATGAAAGAGTTTTCCTAAAATAAATAGAACGGTGGAATTATCTCTAGTTCTATGTTCATATTAATTACGAGTATTACAAGAGTACCGCGTGGAAATAGTAAATCGACACGAAAATGATGATTCCGAACCACTAAAAGTTTTCTTACTAATAGTACGATTTCAACCAAATATTCTAATATTAGTCTTTGCATTATTCTGCATGCTATCGCTCGATTTCGGGCTCTTAAATAATATACTATCAATAATTAAAGCAGATTTCATACAGAGGCGAGGGGAGAAAATATCAGTCAAGCCCTTCTATTTTATAACCAAAAGAATTCTAAACCCTTCTTTTGCATGTATGGAGAGGCCTTCATAAACTCTATATCAACTCGTTCCTTCGTAGGGTTTAGGCGGGGGAAATTTCGTCAACATCAGAAAATCTGGGGCGGGGGGGAGGGAGAAGCTTACCCTGGTTAAACAAAATATCTAAAAACAGATATTATAATATATGGATAAATTACACTTTACTTTGATTGGGAATGGCAAAGGCTGGGGTGTCATACAGGAATATTCTCTTTCTTTGTGGCATAGGACCCGGGGAAATATCCTGTCGTCCATCATCATGCAATTTAAACGCCAAATGTTGTGCTTTGTTGCTTCCAGAGATCAATAATTTCTGTAGTTCCTGATTAGTGTTTCTGCTCATTCTCTTTTATCATACTTCCGAACACTCTCCACTGGTTTGTGCGGAAACCCCCAAGAGGGTTAGACGTGTTTCTGGCTCTGTCCTTGCTGCTTTGGGAAGGTTCATGTTATGCTTGCTCCTAATTTAACAGTTTAGGAATTATGGTTGTGAGGCATTCTGTCTTATCCTTTGCCTCACAGTCTGCCAGTATCAGAACTTGTCGAAAGCCTATTCCACCAAACGCAAGCATTCCATCCCCCACACATCTCCTGACGGTAATTCTTCCAATAATTTTCTGTCCGTCACAGGCGAGAAATTCATTTTGAAAATCAGCTGGGTAGTTTCTAGCACAGGTTTTGCTTAATCTACTAGCTTTTCGACTTTAACCTTGGTTGGGGCTAAGCTGATCTCCGCTGCTCTCTTCTTCTTCTGTTATGTTCTTGTAATCTTTAGAATCCATCTAAGCGTTCTTGAGAGGATCTTCCGGTTCCTGGTTTTCATTCAGGTAGTGCAGATAACGTTTCGCTCTTGCGTCAGTCAGACCTGTTGAACCTTTGCTAGACAGATTTGAGTGTCACTCCCCACCACGACGCACTAACTTTCCGTTAAGCGACAGGCTTAGCTACAGGAAAACTGTAGATAGACCTCCAAGATCCATAAAGGCTATATTTTGCATCAGTTTCCCCCGCAGTGCATAAAATAACAAAACTTCGATAAGGTGTACAGAATCTCTAGCTTCTTAGAGGACTCGTTTTCTTGTCTTTGTGTTGGTGCTCGAATTCCAATCCTGTTTACTCCTACTCCCAAGCTCAGCATGCACAGATGGATTAAAGTTTAAAAAAACACTGTAACCCATCAAAAACTTTATTCGTCACACAAAATATAACAAGGTAATAACTTACTGCTCCTGAAAGTAATCGTTTTAATCATATAAATTTTTGTTATTGCTCCGACCTGATGCTTTTCCACCACTTGTTCAAACAAGTGTCGGAATCTTCCTGAAGCCGAGGGATGAAAAGAAAGCCTTGGAGACTAAATCAAACAAATCTAATTTGTTAGATCCTCCTTTCCTCACACCCAAACATGTTATCTGGCAAATCGTCTATGCAACATACACAACATAATTGCACCTGATGCATCCATGGAAAATGGATTATGAGTTTTGAATAAACATAATGGAGAACTGCGGTTCCAGTGAACTAACTTAGAAAAACCTCTACTCGTAAAAACCGACCACTAGCGGCTAATATTGTGGGTATATTCCACCGCACAAAGTGGGGTCTGTCTATTACAAAAATGATAATGATTTGTGGGCGCAAATTGACGTACCATGCATTATCCTATTAATCATTGTCAGTGGATATGCGAGCTTCCATTAACGATATTTCATTATTGATGTATCCTTTTGTAAGCGTTTTTCTACACATATTTGGGGCACGTAAATGTAATTCAAAACAAAGTGCCACATCCATGAATAAAATTTTGTGCCTATATATTTACTCCTGCATGCTGCCATGACTGCAGCCATTCAGGCAGACAACAATCGTCCCCACAGGTAAACTCATTTAACATTTCAATTTCACCAACGGGCGATTCACCTATTTTTCCCCACACGACACACAAATTAAACGGTTGCAGTTCATCACATATCCCCGTGCATGATATGATTGAAAATTCGGATATTCTATGAAAACTAAAAACAGGAAATTATCACTTCCAGGGAGAATTTCAGTGGCAATTTCACAGTCAAGTTGGTGCCAAATGATGAAATTTATGGAAAAATTTTCATTTCAATGGAAATGGAGTATACCGAATTCGAGGATGGATATTTTGTTGGAAAATTTGTGCAAAACTTTTCGGTACGGAAAAGTGGGAGTTGATTAGTTATTGTATTTGTGTCACTGCACACTGGGGGTGTGGTTCAGTGGGTAGAAAGAACCTCGCCATATTTAGCACTTGATCGTACATTGGACAGAGTAGCTACCCCCATTTCTGAGATTCCACTTGCGAGAATGCACCTAGTGTTAGCCGCTTTTACCACAATTTTTTTATTCATGAGTTAAGCGGAGTAGTAGGCATCAGGCGGACTGTAAAACTTGGACTGGTAAAAGAAAATGACAAACGCTGCAAACGACCCGGTTTGTGTATGTACGTTCGATGAACCTTAGAGTCATCAAGCAAGATGCCTTTTATGATTCTAAACTGGTTTCGGTGTTTATACTAAACATTATTGGAAATCCCTGGGCCAGATCCATTTCTATCCACTAAGGGGTTATTTAGAAGATATCAGCGACTTTAGCACTTTACATACGTTTAAAGAAAGTTTCAGGTTGCAATCTGTACATGGCGCTCATTTTTAATTGTGATCTTTTGTAGGTGAGACGCCAAGAATATCAACACTTTCATTAAATTTGCCTCGAAACTGAAAATGTTATATTCTTTTGATCGATGTTTATTATAAAGCGTTTAGGATGCAACTGATCTTATACTTACGTTCTCTTTCTCAGCCTTTGGTTATACTGATGAGTTGATTAGTCAGTTAAGAAGCTTCAGAAAGCTTCATAGTGGGATGACGAGCAAAACGAAGGACAAAATATGGGACCGCGCTTTGCTCGCCGTTTCAGTGTATTTCCAGCTTTAGTCAAAATATCAATGTAATGGTTTGGATCGCGAAATATTATAGTATACCATTTTCGGTTTACTGTGTGTCCCTCTATCTGCGACATTCACCTTTCTCAGGAATGGTGATACGTATTGATATGAAATTCAATGGGGTGATTGGAAATGTGCAACATCATTTTACATTGGGTTTAAGGGGTTTGGCATGTTGAAGGTAAGTACAGGGTGCGGCAGCATAACTTCCTTTTTTCAAAACTCAATAAAAACTATTGTATGCATCGGAAAATATTTATTTATTTTTTATAATGTCTAAAGCTTTCATTTACATTGTTTTGAAGATCAAATCTGTTAGATGACGTCCCCCATTCTCCATACATTGCGTAAACCGATTTCTGGCATTTGTCATGACTCTTGTTAGCATAGCAGGTGTTATGTTGGCAATTTCTTCTTGGATGTTGGTTTTCAAATCTTGTAGAGTTCTTGGTCGGTTCACATAAACACGGGAACCCCATAGAAAAAATTCACAAGGGGACAGATCGGGGAGCGTGCCGGCCATTCCAAATCGCCTCTAATTGAGATAAGGCGCTCTGGAAAGTGTTCCCTCAAAACAGCCATCGATGCTCTTGAAGTGTATACTGTTGCACCGTCTTGATGGACCCAAGGGTCCCCCAAATCCAAATTTTCTAGCCGTGGGAAAAAAAATTCTGTAGCATGTTTACATACCGGTCCGAATTCACTGTCACTGTAACCTCATTTTCCTCAAAAAACCAGGGACCAATAATTCCAGCTGAGGAAATTGCACACCACACTGTGACTTTGGGTGAATGCAAAGGCTTTTGATGCAATTCTCGAGGGTTGGTGTGAGCCCAGTAGCGCATGTTTTGTTTGTTAACCGAAATGCACGCTGTGTTGCAATAACCGAACATCCGCTTGAAAAGTAAACCTCAACGGCAAAGGCACGCTCCTCACTATTCCAACGCATGATGGCGACTGATCCTTGTCGGGACAAAACTTTACAGTATCCCCTCTTGAACGAGACCACTAGCGCTCCGCTATGACATCAACTAACTGAGTGGCGCGCATTTTAAACAAGTCGGAATACCGGAAGCTCGCGCTTCGGATATAAAGGTTTCAACGTACATTTTTCTATCCGTATATAGCTACAAATCCAACATAATCCTTCATATTTTTCCAAATTACGAGAGATACGTACATATTACAGCCATAGATATTATACAAACACCCTAAACAAACAAACTGCCTATTTCCGAATACTGTACACATATATGCACGTATATAAATTGATCGTACCCATATTTCCGATTTACTTCTTATATCTATTTGAATTAGGCACTACCCGCAAAGTTCATTAGCGCGCATATATTATATACCTACATGCACACATGTCTGGTTGGCAAATAACTAAAAAAACTAAAACAAAATAATTCTCTGCGACCCAATTCATAAGAACTCATTTCCTTGTGGTATTGACGAATTGATATGTGATGATGACGTCATGCAGGTTGTAGAGTCCAGGAAATTCACAAAAAATTGTAAAGTTTCACCTCCTATAACTTTGTGAATAATAGTTGGATTTTCTTCAAACTTGACTAGCTTGTGCATTATGTTCTTCATTATACGCATGCCAAATTTTGTACTTCTGGGATGAATATAAGGAGGGTTTCCGGGTAAATTTCTAAAATGTGAAAATATACTATTATTAACTTTATTTGTGCAGATGTCGGAACCGGATATATTTTGAGGCCTAGATTTCGTAGAGATGCACCACTGTGATTTTTTTCAGATTTTTCGACTGGATAGGTTCTGAGAACGAGACCGGTTACACTTTTTGGGGGTAATATTTTGAGCGCTCACTCCTCCATGTTTCACCCAATATCAATTATTGTACCAGTTTCGAAAAGTACTAATTCAGACCTTTCATTTGATACCCCACATGGCTACATTCTAAAAAAAAAAATTTTCACCCTCCATTCACATGTATGGGGAGCCCCCTTTAAACTTAACACAAGATGGCGCCACTTACTGCATGTAAAGGGAACACCAGATTACATACTCTCACCAATTTTCGTGACAATCGGTCCAGCCGTTTCCGAATAAATCGGGTGTGACAGACAGACAGACAGACAGACAGACAGTCAGCGCCCACATTGCAGGAAGCAGTAAATGCCCAGTGTTCAGAAAGGCGTTCATAAATAAAGCCAAATGAAGTTTATGCAACTCAATCTGAATCACTGTCGAGCGGCCCAAGACCTACTTTCCCAAAGCGTATTCGAGAACAACGTGGACGTTGCGATTGTATCTGAACAATACGAAAATCTGCATAGCGGAGTATGGATAGCAGACAAAACCAGTAAGGCGGCGATATGGAGCTGCGGAAGCCAAGCTATAGTAGATGCGAGAAGACATCCAGAAGACGGGTTCACCCGTGCCAAGATTGGAGGGATATATATCTATAGCTGCTACCAGCACCGAGCCTCACAATAGAGGAATTCACGTCATTGCTGGAGAAACTATCCTTCAATGCAAGTCGCTACAACCCCAAAGTAATAGCCGGCGACTTCAACGCATGGGCAGAAGAATGGGGTAGCAGAGAAACCAACGCAAGAGGACGAATATTGCTGGAGACATTCTCGCGCTTGAACGTGGTACTTGCCAACTCTGGGGGAGCCAACACATTCCGAAGGGGAGAATTGCAATCGGTGGTAGACCTCACCTTCGTCAGTGATACCTTAATCAGAGACTTGGAGTGGCGTGTCAGCGAGGAGTACACACACAGCGATCATCAGGCTATCATCTTTCAAACCTCGCAAAGGAATAATTTGAAGCCATTCACACGAATAACGATGAGCTGGGTAACTAAGAAATTCGACGCAGAAATGTTCAAGGAGGTACTTCTGGAAGATACATTGCTATCGGGAAGCGCACAAAACAAAGTTTCACAGGTCGTGGAAAAATTGCAGCGGGCATGCGATGCCGCTATGCCTCGACGTAGCACTTTCCGAAGACGAAATCCTAATTTTTGGTGGAATTCCGAAATTGAGGAATGCCGGAAAAAGTGTCTCAAAGCTAGGAGACGCTCCCAGCGCAGAAGAAACCGACCTGAGTTCGAGGAGCTATACGTGCAATATAAAGATGCGAGGAAAAAATTGCAAGTAGCTATCGCAAGGAGCAAATCCGAACATTTCAAGCGGATGTGTACTGAAGCTGATTCCGACCCCTGGGGTGGCGCATATAGGTCAGTGATGTCATCACTAAAAGGCGAGCGCTCCCCACCGATTACTTGCCCAGAGTTGTTGCAGAATATAGTGAACACTCTATTCCCAGTGGATCTGAATGGTACAAGTTTGCCTGCAGTACAGTTAAATCCCGACGAAGTTCCGATAGTGGAAAATGAGGAGGTTCTAGACGCAGCAAAAAGATTGGTTGAAAAAAAGACTCCAGGACCGGATGGAATCCCTAACATTGCCCTGAAAGTAGCCGCCAGGACAGCACCAGGTATGTTTGCCCAAGTTTTCACGGCATGCCTTAGGGAAGGAGAATTCCCCGAGCAATGGAAGGTACAAAAGCTAATACTCATTCCGAAGGCAGGTAAACCATTGGGTGACCCCTCCTCATATAGGCCGATATGTCTGGTCAATACCATTGGCAAACTTTTTGAACGAGTAATATATAACAGACTGCTCGCTGTTGCGGAAAAGGAAGGAGGCCTTTCCGACAAACAATTCGGATTTCGTAAGGCAAAATCAACTGTCGACGCAATCAGCATGCTGACTGGCTTGGCTCAGGCTGCAATAGAAGAAGGAAAAAGCTGCGCAGTAATAACCCTCGACGTAAAAAATGCGTTCAATAGTGCAAAATGGAATAAAATCATCGAGGCACTCGACAAGATACAAGCCCCGAAGTACATTGTACGCATTGTAGTCGAGTTTCTCCTTGGGAGAAGACTTTACTGCGACTCGGACGATGGGCTAAAAATATTCCCGACAACTTGCGGAGTACCACAGGGTTCTGTCCTGGGTCCCTTGCTGTGGCTAGTTATGTACGATGGAGTGTTGACGCTACGCCTACCGGACAACGTGACAACTATTGGCTTCGCCGATGATATCGGAATAACGGTGGTTGCAAAGCACCAAGACGAGATCGAGATCTATGCAAATGAAGCGATATGGGAGATCAATTCCTGGTTGAGAAATTCTGGCCTTTCACTTGCCGAGCATAAAACAGAAGTAGTTCTCATTAGCAAGAGAAGAAAGAACACAACTGTGAAAATCAAAGTTGGCGGAAAGACAATTTACTCCCAACCATCGCTCAAATACTTGGGAGTAATTATTGACAGAAGACTCAACTTCAAAAGACACATTGAGTACGCCGCAACTAAAGCGTCTTCCATCGCTACAACGATCTCGAGGATACTACCGAACATTGGTGGGCCAAGACAAAGTCGACGTCTTCTGCTCTCCAGGGTAGTCAGCTCCGTGCTACTCTACGCAGCTCCAGTTTGGGCAACTGCTCTGAATAACAAAGTGAACTGCCGAAAATTGGGAATGGCGTATCGGTTAAGTGCACTCCGGGTATGCAGTGCATATCGGACAACATCAGGAGAAGCGGCATATGTACTAGCAGGGATGCTCCCCATAGACATCTTGGCGAAGGAAAGTCGGCGACTCTACGACAAAACGTATGCAGCTGGAGAGTCTAGCGCATTTCGACGGCAGCTGGCACGGTGGGAATCTATCGAACGGTGGCAACAGCGATGGGACGAGTCCCAAAATGCTCGTTGGACATACCGCATCATTCCGGATATTCGGAGATGGTTTGAACGAAACCATGGGGAATTAAGCCACGAGCTAACACAATTCTTGAGTGGACATGGAGGTTATCGTGCTTATTTACATCGATTTGGTCACGACGAATCACCATGCTGCCCAAGATGTGGTAACGTGGCTGAGAATGCGGAGCATGTCATATTTGATTGCCCCAGGTTCACCGCGCACCGAACAAGAATGGAAGCGGTCGCAGACAGGCGTTTAACAACCGAAAACATTGTGGAGTTTATGCTGGAGTCAACGGATGCCTGGAACCAGGTTGTAAGGGAACTACAAGCTATTCACCAACAGCTTAGGCAGGAAGAACTACGACGAAAACAAGGAAGGGAGAGAACCATAATGAGCCGCAGCTAAAAGCTGATCCAGCCCCGCGATGCAATACTTGATAGGAGTTCCGTGGGGAGAGTGGAATGAGAAGGAGGTGGTTTTAGTGAGTAGAAGTCTCACATAACTGCGTGGCAGGAGCCAGCAGTAGGTTTTGAACCTTTCCACCTTCCAACGCCGAAAAAAAAAAAAAAAAAAAAGACAGACAGACAGACAGACAGACAGACAGTGTATGCAGTGCTTATCGAACGACATCAGGAGAAGCAGCATATGTACTGGCAGGGACAATCCCCATAGACATCTTGGCGGATGAAGGTCGGCGTCTCTACGACAATATGTATGCAATCGGTGAGTCTATTATACTTCGACGGCAACTAGCACGGCGAGAATCCATCGCAAAATGGCAAAAGAGGTGGAACGAGGCACAAACTGGCCGTTGGACATACCGTATCATTCCACACATTCGAAGATGGATGGAAAGGAATCACGGGGAACTAAGCTACGAGCTTACACAGTTTTTAAGTGGACATGGAGGTTATCGGGCTTATCTTTATCGATTTGGACACGACGAGTCACCATGGTGCCCAAGATGTGGTAACGTCGCTGAGAATGCAGAGCATGTTGTGTTTGAGTGCCCAAGGTTCACAGCACACCGAACTAGGCTGGAGGCGATCGCAGACAGGCGCTTAACACCTGGAAATATAGTGGAGTTTATGTTGGAATCAACGGAGGCTTGGAATCAAGTGGTAATTGAGCTGAAAATGATTCATGAACAGCTAAGGCATGAAGAACTGCGAAGAAAGCAAGAAAGGGAACGAACAATAATGCGCTGCAGTTAAGAACTGATCCAGCCCCACGATGCAATACTTATAGCAGTCCCGTGGGGAGAGTGGAAGAGGAAGGAGGTGGTTTTAGTGAGTAGAAGTCTCACATAACTGTTTGGCAGGAGCCAGCAGTAGGTTTTCAACCTTTCCACCTTCCAACGATGAAAAAAAAAAAAAAAAAAAAAAGACAGACAGACAGACAGACGGACAGACAGACACCGTCTCGATTCTAATAAGGTTTTGTTTCACACAAAACCTTAAAAAGGAAGTTATGCTACCGCACCCTGTATAAAGGAGAGTTAGACTTCGCATTGTGTACGTTCATCATCTGAGAAAGTCCTGAATGCAGAGCACACCTTCAGGGCTGTTCTTTCGTAAACTGCACTCAGTTTGTTAGTGTTAAATGTGACCTACAATGGCTTTTCCCGAACTGAAGCTGCTTAGAGCAGGATCGAACTCACACCCTAGCTATAAGCAACCTGAAAGCATTCCGCGGCGCTCCCACTTTCCACATCATCTTTGCGAGGGCCACACTTCCACGTCTTGCTTATAGCTGAGCTTCTCGTCTATTTTCTGTTGCGTTAATGACAAGAACGGTGCTTTGCGTACCAACCATCGAGCCGCAACGGATAGATGGCGAGAATACTTCGAGCAGATTTCAACTGAAGAAGTTGCTCATCCTCCACTCCCACAATCATTGCCGACATTTAGACCAGTTCCACCTGTCAGCGGCGAGGAAGATGGGGCGGCAACCCTGTCGGCCGAACCAAAACCAAGTGGCCGAGGAGAACCTCCATAGTGGTGGCACCGGGAGACGCTGTAATCACTTTGGTTTACCGGCCGTGATGCAGTAGGCGAATGCACCAAAGGCCTAATCAGGGCGATCAAACCCGAGTCTGCACGGGGACTCATCTGAAGTGGCAAATTGGTCACGAAACCTTACCAGGGGTATACTGGTACCATGGGAACCGGGATAGCCTTAGGACTCTCATACTTCGGGTGAAATCCCGTTGTATATGAGTACAGCTCGGTTATTTGCGGTAGGCCCCCTAGTGGGAGTTTCATGGGGGTTGTGGTTATGCTCAAGCGAGAAGAGACCTTCGGGCCTCGGCGTGGTGTAGTATTTCAACACGGGTGCCGTATTCCATAGTTCGGTAGAGATTTAAGTAATTCTTGCATCCACCAGTATGAATAGGCCATGCACTTGGTATAGACTGGTACCGTTGTTGCTTGTCTCAGCGGGGCTCTGATTGTGGTCACAAAATCAATCCGTGCCTAAAGAGGACCGTAGGATTAAGTCTCCACGACAGGTACCTACGTTAAACACTCAAGGGCTTAACTGTCAGCGGAAGTCGAGGAGGCAATAAAACGAATGAAATCGGGGGAAGTAACAGGACCTAACGACATCGCATCTGAGTTCTGGAAAGCGAAGAGCTGGGACGCAACGCTGTGGCTCAAGGAATTCTTTAACCGGGTTATTCAGGAAGGAAGAACACCATCTGACTGGTAAGAAAGTACCACTGTTCCAATATGGAAAAAGAAAGGTAGTCCAGCAGAATGTTCAAATTACCGTCCGATCTGGTTACTTTCCCAAACTATGAAGTTTTTTGAACGCATTCTTGATAATCGTATTCGCGAAATCGTTGAAATAACGATAAGCTGGATTTGTCATGAACTTTGGAACAACTGACGCAATATACGTTGCGCGATTACTCATGGAGAAAGATTGGATTTTCTGGATCTGAAAACAGCGTTTCACTATGCGCCACAAGAACTCGTGCTCCGAGTTCAATTGCCCTACCATGATCCGAAAAGTAAATTTCGAAGTGTGGCGGGTACATAAAAACCGCTTCCTGCCTCTGATGGTGTTCATCAAGGAAGCGCCCTCTTGCCACGCCCCTTTGTTATTGTTATGGACACTGTCATGTTCCAAGACTTTATACAGATGATGTTATCCTAGCGTCTAATACCAAAAATTATCTCGAGCAATTTCCCCAAAAATGGAATGGTCGCCTCATACAACACGGTCTCAAATCGAATCTAAATAAAAATGAGCTTTGACGACCGATCGCCACGAAACAGGCACAATCACTGTCAGCGGCAGTGACCTGCCCAGAACTCAGCGATTTGAATATCCCGGGTCAAAGCTATCAGCCAATGGCAGCCAATGCGGTATGAAATTGCTTCACACATTAACGCAACCTGGATGAATTGGCGTTCTACACTCCGAACGTCTCAAATCTAAAATTTATTGCATCGTCGTCCGTCCTGTCGCCTTCTATGGATCTGAGTATTGGTACATACATTGAGGTAATGGAGACGAAGATGTTACATTGGACTAGTGACGTGACACGTTTTGATCACATCCGAAATGAGAATTTCCGTGATCGATATGGAGTTGAACCGATCGTGGAAAAACTGCGAGAGAGGCGTCTTCAATGGAATGGTCACGTAATTCGCGCTAACGAGTATTCACTTGCCAAGATTCATCTGAACATCGAGGTCGATGGTAAACGACCGAAAGGCCAGCCGAAACAACGGTGGCTTGATACGCTGGATGGGGATTTAGAATTCTCGCGATTACATCTAGATCAGGCATTTGTTAGAACCAAATGACGAAGCCGACCACAACGGATCGACACCGCTTGTGAACATATTGCCTATCTGACAGGCCTCCCTGGCTCTCAGCAGCTATCGATTCAGCCTACCGTCCTTTGAGCCGCTTTTCTGGCTCGGTAACAGGCTGAATGAAGGCTCACATGCGCTGTGGTTCCAGCTATAACTCAAAGGAAATTGCCTAGTGATCGCTGTGGATGTAGCGTTCACTAATGCACCAGCACATAGCACAGTACAGGGCTGTCAAAGGTAAATTCCACGACTGCGGCAAACCCCCCTTTCAGAAAAGTGTTTACGTAACCTTCTTTGGCCAAAATTATATTCAACTTTGGTCTTTCGAATCTTGCTGACATTTCCTCCACGATCTTTTAGGTCGAGATATTTTTGACCTTTTTTCAATATCGCCCCGTAGGAAAAATTTCCCTTGCTGGAAATCACAACTGGCTCTATGCGAATTCGCAGGCTTTGTTCTTCGCCTTTTTCTTAACTGCCTTGATCCATCCCCTTTTTCATTTCCCTCGATTCCGATTCGATTGATGGAGCTCACACTTGGAAATTTGCCTTTTCTCTTCAGTGTTCTCTGTTCCCTTTTTCTTAACTATTTGTTTATTTTTCTTGTTTGTTGAGGATGTTGAGAGTCTTGAGTCCGCATCCACTTGGTTATGGACCAGACCGCTTGAGAAGTAACTTAGTTCCTCTTTTGTAGTCCACGGACTCCTCCTTTTTGGGTTAAATACCCAAGTTTCTCCAGAAAAAAAGACGAAAAAGTTAACTGACGGTTTTGTCCAGGGCAGAGGCATCTCATCAGACGGTGCCTCACCTACCTGGGAGTCTGAGTCCGCACCCACTTGGTGACGGACTGGACCACTTGGGAAGCAATTCACTTCTTCTTTTGTAGTCCGCGAACTCCCTTTAGGGCTAAACACTCAAGTTTTTCCAACAAAGAAGAAAAAGTTGGCTGACGGTTTCGTCCAGAGGCAACTCAGCAGACGCTCGCTCTTCTTCTTAAGCGCCCACTGATTTCCCAGAAGATCCACCTCTTTTTCCCAGATTCTATCAATTGGTAGCAGGTTGATGGTAATACGATTAGGTATCATTTGGGTCACCTGCGACACCGGTGGGGCAGCAGATTTCGATTTGTTATTGGCATTTCGTTCTTCCTGCTGCGATTTGTTTTGGAGCACTCTAATAGCTCTCATCATATTTTTGATGGCTTGGTGCACGTTTTGCTCGTTCCTGACGAACTAAGACATCTCAACTGCTTTTACACCAACCTGTGTGAAGAGTAATTCCTCCGAATCAAGGCACTGCTCTCCATGAGTCCTAACCGGATTATTGTTTTTAAATAATGCTTCACATTTGGCATTCATTAGACTTCATTCCGCTTTATCTTTTATTATCTTTGGGATTGGCAGAGACCTCAGAGTTGACAAACCTTTTCTGAACGGGTCCTTTTCCTCGTCGTGGAGTACCTCCTGTGTCTATCCTTTTAAACACGTGCGATCGGTTTTATTCCCATTTTTGTCGTCCAGCGTCCAGCTTTCAACTCAATTTTTTTCGATTTTTCTACTAGTGTTTTCGGTAGAGTATTACTTTGCTTAAACACCTCCTTCTCCAAATCTGTAACAGATCTAGTGTTAGATACCCCGGTGGCCAAGTTATGCACCACCGAGGCACTGCGGTCGAGGAATATCGACGACCGGGTGCCCGCTTGCTCACTCCGAAAAGCTGCCGGTATTGAAGTTCCGAGCCGCTGCTCAGCAAGCTTCCTCCTTCTCACAAATTCCATACTAGTATTATGTTCTGGGTGTTCTACCCATAGAGCCATCAGAGATGATCAAACACTAGTCCATGTACAGTCAGAAAAGAAAAGTGCGTGAACACGTATTTACACGTCGATAGGTATGCCCCAATCCGCCAACTGGTGTCACACCTGATCGAAGATCTGAGTACTCCTCTCAGGTCTGCCTGTCTCTCTGTCACATCTTTTATCCCAGAAACGGTTATTCCTATTGATATGAAATTTGATAGAAAGGTGCGAACTGTCAATCGCATTGCATGCAGGGAGTAATATAGCTCCATATTGAAGTTAAGGCGAAAACCATTCATGGAAAGAGGGGCGTAAATTTTTTTCATCAAGTATAGTCGTGCGGGTTATCAAATTAAAGGCCTCGATTACCACTTAATCGATATGCGTTTTGACATTGATTGGAAAGGGAAGGAGTGCAGGGTTCAGTTACTTCAATGGCCCGTTCTGAGAAAACACCCAACCCAAATATTTGAAAAGAAATAAAGTAGTGCATGCATATGATATTTCGGCCTCCAAACACTTTCCATACTAATACCTGTTTAAACAAAGTTAATAATAGTAAATAATCATATTTATTATAAGCATATTTGTTAAAAATTTCCTGCTTGTGTGCCTCCTCTCGACCGTCGCAACCGGGTTTTCCGCTGAGACTCCGGGAAAGCCTCCTTGTCCGAAAACATGCGGCTCGCAAACTTGCAATTTCATTGTTCCACCAGTAGTTGGGTTGCCTACTGGGGAGCAATCGCCTTCTGGGCACAGTAGCATCGCATGCTTCCGTCACCCATCGAGTGATCTGGGTGGCTTTCTCTCCAGCCGTATCATTCAGGGATATGTCGGATTTGAGCACCGGGGAAAACGTGTCCCCCTCGAAAGCTTTCACTGTCCAGCCAAGCATACCACCCGGCATTCTGCGAAAACTCTTTTTCGAGCTCGATCTGCCCTTGATCTCTATGCAGATTGCCTGGTGGTCGCTGTGAGTATAGTCCTCACTGACATGCCAAGCGATTCTACTGGCTAAAGTCGCACTCACGTATGTCAGGTCCATTATAGACCCCAGGCCCCTTCCCCGGAAAGTATACGAAGACCCAACATTCGCCAGTACCACGTCTAGCTCCGCGAATGCTTCGAGGAGAACACGTCCCCTCACATTAGTTATCCGGCTGCCCCATTCAAGAGTCCACGCATTGAAATCGCCTCCTATTATGATCGGCCAACGTCCTCTTGCATCCAAAACAAGAGCGGCAAGCGTCCGCTCATACTCGACGAGTGAAGCTGCAGATGTGGATGCCCTTCACCTTAGCTCTGATGAAGCCCTCTTCCGGGTGCTCCATTATTTTCTCGAAGGCTTATTCTCCACAAGTCCACAGCGCTGCTTGGCCCGTTCGGTCTTTGACCCAAACGCTACCACCGTGGTTTCGGTATGGTTCACTTAGTATGGCCATATCGATGTTTTTCTCGTGCAATGTGCCGATGGTCCACACCCTCCTTTCCTTCGCACGGTAGACAATTTGGGTCAGCTCCGCAGTCCTTGCTGATCCAGTCCGCATCTCCTGCATTGCTTTGACCTATCATTTGGGCTAGTGCATGACTTCGCAATGTGACCAAAGCCAAGGCATCTAAAGTACCGTTTTAACGCCACCTGTTCCCTAAGGCGACACATAACCCAGCCTATTCTCACTCTCCCTGCTGCTAACAGTTTGGCTGCGTTCTTCACTGGTAGGCTGATGATGGCGGTTTGTGTTCCCCATAGGCTTTCCTTAGTGTTTTCACCACTGACTCTTGTAGTCCGGCAAGATCGAACTGTTTCTCCAACGCTTCGCGAACCTCCTCCTTCGTCGTGATTTCATCTATATCTTTGCTGATTATAGTGATCTCCGGCCGGCTAGCTCTTATGTCGGCTTCCTGCCTTAAAGTCTTTCCAATTTAGCTTAAGAATTTGTCCGCGGTTACATCCTTGGATTTCTTAAGTTCCAGCATAAGATCTCCCTTCTGGGACTGTCTAATGCTGACGTTGTCTCCCAAATTGGTGAGTTTGGGGTCTGCCTTCACTTTCCTGACCCTTAGCCTCGTTTCGAAATGAAAATCACATCCGGTCTAATCTTCCTCCGATAATTTCTTTTCCGCGGTTCTACCTTCCTCCAAGCTTCCGCATCCGCCTTTGAAGGTTCGATCCCTTTTCTCGAGGTAGCCACTGCAATATTTTCACTGGCAGCTTCAGACGTACTTTTCATGAATTCTGCCTTTTTGGGAGTTGAGTCCTTTTTTCTTTTCAGAGTTTGCTGGCCTGTTGAGTCATTCAGCTTCTCGCGCAGCCTCTTCCCCGGTTTCTCCCCTTTTGTGTTTTGAACCGGCGTTACTTGAGTTGCCTGGTTCACTTTTCCAATCGGCGACTTCACTACTCGTTCATCCTGGGCCTTGCCGTAGGCCAAACGGATGCCTCTTATCATGGCCCTTATATTTTGGTGAATGTTCCTGCGCTCCTTTATAAACTCACACAGTTCCATGATCTTTTTACCGAGGACAGTAAAGGCAGCTCAAGACTGATCATTGCCCAAAACATCGCTCGGGTGAATCGGCGTCAGCGATTCTTCCTCATCGAAGACTCCCGCTATACGCTTCCCACTGGGGGTAGCGATCGTGGGGGCTTGTGCCTGTGTGGGAGGGGATCTGCGAAAAATCGAGCTCCTTCTGAACGGGTCCGTCACTGGAGCCAGTTCAAGTTCCTCCCGTACGCTTATAACATTAGATGCCACAGTAGCCAAGGTTCCCACTACTGAGGCACTGCGGTCGTTGGATATCGACGGCCGGGAGCCCACTTGCTCGCTCCCAAAACCCGCCGGTACTGGGTTTCTGAAGCCCTGCACCGTCACTTCATTTTTCTTCTACTCCTCCATGTTTGGTTTTATTTCTGGGTATTCTTCCCATAGCCAATTTTTATCTACGGGTGGGCGTTTACTTCCCACCTACCCGGCCTGCGCATAAACATGCCCATACACGCACATCTCCGGATGCGTGCATGTGCATGGCCATGACACATTCGCCGAGCATTCCCTTATCCGCACGATGGGACGCGCCTGATGGGAGATTTGACAACTCCACCAGGCGTATGGATATAAGAATTGATCGTAAAGATATTTATTATTATTTATTTATACAGTATGTATATTGGCTACCGCTGGCTTAATATATCTGGCAAATATATATGTATCTTAATTAGGCACTAACCCAAAGCTTCATTACCATATATAAATACATACATATCTTTGTCTGGAGTAATTGATATTGATATATAAATGATTAAAACACTAAAACGAAATGTTCCTCTGCGACCCCATTAATATGAGCTCACCTTGTTGTGCATGAAATTCACATAAAATGTAAAAGCTTCACCTTCTACAACTTTGTTAATAACAACAGGATTTCCTTCAAACTTTCCAAAGTTATGCCTTATGTTGTCCGTTATGCCTATGACAAGTTTTGTGAGGTGTGTGGGTTTCCAGTTAAATTTCTAAAATATGCTAATATACTATTATTGACTTTATTTGTTCAGATTTCGGAGCGGGATGCATTTTGAGTCCTAGAGTTCGTTTAGATACACCAAAGTGATTTTTTTTAGATTTTTCGGCTAGATATGTTCTGAGAACGAGATCTATTACACTTTTTGGGGGTCATAGTTTGAGTCCCTCCCTCCGCTACATTTCACTCGATATCAAATACGGAACTAGTTTCCAAAAATACGAATTGAGCCGTATTCCTTCATTAAATATTTTCATATTCAGATGAGTAGATACGAATATGGCTGTATTCTTACTTCAGAGAGTGAATATAGGCTTCTTTGTCTGTATTTACGAATGTGAATACGAATTCTGTTAAACTCCAAATGTTAGTATTTGCCTGGATAGCAAATATCAGCGCCTTAATGATCCGATGTTGTGCGTTTGTATAGAGGAGGAGGAGGAAGAGTCTGATAGCATAGTTCATTATTGAAATAAAGTGCAACCTCCATCTCCAAAAAAAGGTGCTATCCTGCTGCCACGCTAGAGGGGGCTGCGATCATCTCAGAGGGGTAAAATGTAAATGGCATTCTAACATGCATACTTAGCTAAAGTCCGCAAACTAGAATTATTAAAAAATATTGGAAGCAAAATTTTTGGTGCATTGAAATGCCCACATATATGTGTGCACTGTGAGCTGAACTTTTCCACCAGAAATCCAATCCAGAAACTTAAATATTTATAAATGCATATTTAGTAAGTGACAATTGTTTAAATGCACATGCTGCGTGAGTCAATTATTCAATTCAGGCGGAACCATCTGTACGTTACAAACAAAGACGTCTGTCTGATTTTTATCTGATACAGACTGTTTGATGCCTAAGGTAGACTCAGGCATTTGCCTGATACAAAAGCAGACATTCAACTGAGTCAGACTTTTTACTGGCACAGGCGCAGACATTTACTTGCCTGATGTATGAAACAGACTTAGACGTTTGTCTAAAACAGAAGCAGACTTTGTCTGAAACGGACATTTGTCTGACACAGGCATTTGCTTGTCTGATGTCTGATACGAGCACAAACATTTGCCTGTCACGAGCTCGAACGAAGAAGAAGATGGCTTTGCTTTCAAGTACTTTCTTTCCACAAAACAGGCTCGGAAATATCTTTCGTGTTAGATGTACCTACTTTTTCGCCTAACACTTGCAACGATTTTTAATTTTCTTATTGAATATTAACTCCGACTCCTTCATACATAAGTACAACATGATCAGATCATTAAGACCCGGACTACTCTCGTTCACCACCTGCATCAAGAAATCCTACTCTGGTACTCCAAACACAACCCCGTTACAGGCACATAAACGCCTTGAATAAAGAACTCAAATGTTGACTTCAATTAAATATACTTTTAAGTGAGACTGGTTCGGATCATATGATTCTGGGTATGTGGGATCTAAAACCCAATGGGGCAAATAAAATGAAGAGTTCTTAGAATATTTGCGTAGATATACACATATATTAAACCTGCAGTTATTAACTGTCTAGTTTCAAGGAATTATCAAGGCCGCGCGGGGTAGTATTTCGAATTAGCTAGTCAATTTTTTTCAGGTAAAGTTGGAAGCCTGTGCTATCCCAGTTTATTATTTATTTATAAAATAAAAAAAACATTTTACGAAGAACCGCAGCTAAAGCAGTAGAAAATTTGCAGTTCCAATTTGTGGACGGCTTGAACTACCGGTATTAATTGTATTTTTTTCGATGACATCTAGTGTAAATAATATTCATGTCAATTCAACTTGCAATTTGATCCTTTACATTCCTGTCCCTAGTAAGTTGTTACCGCAAGTAAACAAAACTGTACTTTTGTTCGATGATGAGGTTGTGGCGCGGCAGGATTCGCAGCATTCGAAATTTATTTTGAATGTTGCGAATGCGAACAAATAGATGGCACGGAACTTTCCACTTTGTAGAGCTCGCCACGGGAGTGGAGGACAAGTGAGGAAAGTGTGCCATGAGAACCACATGGAGACGGATCGTTCTCTTCTGTCTCTAACTTTTGGATAGCCGGTTGTCTTGCGGTGCAGCCTTTGAATTTAAACTCTTTCGTTCTAAAAGTGATTTCCAAGTTGTTAAATATATACAAAAATATGAAATTACTGAGTTTAGTCTCAAGGGTGTAAAGAATCTTGTTGAAACGGAATCACACTCGGAAATCGTTAAGCAGAAAAGTGAAATTGCACATAAGGTTCCAAAATGAAATATTCTTTCACGATGGGAGATTCCTTCTTGTTTGGGTCATGTGTTTCGTTTTACTTTTGCTGGCAGAGGTTCATGGAAGAGTTCTACCAATCGTAAAAGGGGTCTGGCTAAACGGATACTGACCTTAAAGGGGTCATCCCGTGTCATGGTCGTTTTTTTTTGGCTTTTTTAGAATTTCTTTGTGAAGAACTGGATAAAGATACAAATACGAGTTTTTCACCACAGATTTACTAATATCTTAAGCGTTCATAGTAATTTTTCCAGCCCGATCGCTTACTTCGTTATTGAAATACAGAGCAATTTATACATTTTTTACACATTTCCAAAAAAGGTGTTTTTCTGCTGCCACGCTAGAGGGCGCTGCGATTATTTTAAAGAAAAAAAAGTAAACGGCATTTTAACGTATAGACTTAACTAATGTCCGCACACTGGGATTATTAAAAAATATTAAAAACTGAATTTTTGGTGCCTTGTTAGACTTTTTTTTGTGAATTTTGGTGTTTTTCCACGACAGTGTCGAGAAAAACGCATTTAAAAAGTAGAATGCGGTTTTTAGCCACAACATTTTAACTGACCATTAATATACTATACCTAGTCCATAAACCTTAGGTTTCTTGAAGAAACACATGTACAGCCTTGGCCTCAACTTTCGTCCTTTTAGAGAAGTCATTCGAAAGTCATTCGGACCGTTAAATATGAGCTTTATTACGGCGATCGACATAAGTCTGGAATGTGACTAATCACGTTTTTGACACTATAATTTCCGAACGACCCCGAATATCAAAAAATCACT
This sequence comes from Hermetia illucens, assembly GCF_905115235.1. Classification (NCBI taxonomy): domain Eukaryota; kingdom Metazoa; phylum Arthropoda; class Insecta; order Diptera; family Stratiomyidae; genus Hermetia; species Hermetia illucens. The sequence continues at coordinate 133,375,549 of NC_051849.1, read as the reverse complement.
TTGCTCATATATTCTACACTAAATCTAGATACAATTGATGCGAAAAAAAAATTCGGCATCGGGAATGACCCCCTTAATGCCAGCGTGTCACTTGCATTCGCCAACTTAAGCTTAGGAGTATGATTATTTATTTGTTTAACTCAAATTCAGATGCAAACGTTTTGGTGAACTTATTATTTTAGCGTTATTTTCACTCGGAGTTTAGTTTTAACAAATTTGACCATTCCATGATTCATTAACCCAAAGAATTTTTATGAAATTCCCCGCCTAAGGAGCAAATTATATAAAACATGAAAACCGAACTATCGTAGACTTGTAGTAAGTCCACATATAGTTGATATGTGGATTCATTCCCAGCATTTTTTTTGCATCTGCTTAACTATCAATAGTTGGCCGCTAGGGGATTGTCCAGCTATGAAACCGCCTTCAATTATTAGATACGGCATTTAAGCTGAAGCGTATTTCAGGATACCGTGAGTGATGGTTGACGCGGTATGACTCACCAAGGGGTAAATTATATCCATATCTAAAGCTTCTACTTTCAATTTTCGTTCGATAGCCCTCGTCCGTAGTTCATCTCCATTTTCTAAAGCTTTACATGAAACAAAACTTCATTAAAATCAGTTCGTTGCCCGTCTGCCTGTCTTCGTTTGCCTGACATATCCATTTACACTTGAACGGCTATAACTATTGACACGAAATTCCGTGAAAACAAGTAATCTCCAATGTCTTTTGCATGCAACATATAGCACTTCATTGTGTTCATCAATTTTTCCGAGGGGTCAATTAGTACTTTTCAAAACTTATCCAAATTTTAATATCGGTTGGAAAGTAGACGAGTTACAACTCCAAATGCAGGCACCATAAAATCAAACAAATTTCATTCTCAAAACCTCTTCAGTCGTAAAATCTGAAAAAGAACACGATGGTGCACCTGTATTAAATAGAGGTCTTCAAACATCTCGCGTATGGATACCTGCATCAAGAATAGAATCAATTCATAATAAAAATTTTCTTGAGAATACTGGAAAGCCATGAAATTTCGCACAAGCGTAAAGAATAATAGAGGACATAATATTGCTTGACGCTTCAGGTATAAAAGGTTTTGGCGAAACCGCTTGTGAACAGGACAAAGACTGAAGAAAAACAAGAAGATGAAAGGAGCGACGAGCGCATAACAGTTCCGTGTCGCATAGTTAAAAATTCCATTGCCCTCTAGTTTTTAGAAACAAATCATTTAATCGAAAGCCCTGTATTGATAATAGTCTGCCTCATACGCTGCATACTGTGAGTTTAATATTATTAGCAAATGCGAAGAATTTAACCTACAACTGATACAACAAGTCGGGAAACCGGAAGCTCGGTGCTTCAGGCACGGAAGGTTTTGTTTGCTTCTTCTGCGAGTATAGTTGAGTGCATTCCATTTGTACATAGTTCGTTATGTATATGCGTTTAGCATGTCAAACTACTCACTTTAGTGAGGTATTGATATTTAGTTGCAGCAAATTTACACGGTAAGATCAACTTTGAGCTACTGTAGTTAGTGATAGTATGATGATTATCAAACTTAATATATATATATATATATATAATATGCTTCATATTATGTTTTATACTTTTGCAAATTTTTATAACTCCAGGATAAACTTAAGGGGGCTAGTTTCTGAGAATGTGCCCGTTAAAGATATCATCAATTTCGACCCCTCCCACTCCCCGCCTTTCTAACAAATGTCAAAACTAGGACCAGCATCGAAAAGTGTTAATGAATCTCAGGATGTTAGGATGCGGTAAATTCCCAGGAAATTGTATTGTAATAAGTTTGAACTGTCTATGATGCATTTGGGGGGTTTTTGAGTAAATTTCTCAAAGTTGTTAATATACTATTAGTAAGTTTATTTCGCCTGGAATGGGACATATTTTGAGGCCTAGGTTTAATCTAAGCGCATCACCCTGAATTTTTTCGGTTTTTGGGTTGGGTACTTTCCGAAAATGAGTCCTGTCTCACTTTAAGTGCGTACATTTTGACTCCTTACTCATGCAATTTGCATTTCACGCTAAAACTAATGTCAGTTTCGGTAAGTACTAATCGAGACCTTTTATTTGATACCCTGCATGACTATATCCAGTGATTTTTTTTTAAATCCCCCCTGTCCATGTATGGGGAGCCCCCCTTTAAACTCCACCTAAATTTATGTCACCCGCTGTATGTGTGGGATTTCATAGTTCCCATATATCCACCAAATTTCGTTCGGATCGGTTTAGCCGTGGCAGAAAGCCCGACAGACAGAAAGACAGATAGACCGTGAATCGATTTTAATAAGGTTTGTTTTACGCAAAAACCTTAAAAAGTGATATTGGAATCTTTCTATAATATCTGTAACAAACTCAAGTGACAAGATGAATGACACAACCGTTAATTTTGTACTTGAGACGTTCGTTGATACGCTTTCTTTTAGGTTTCCAATATTGCCGATATTATTTTCTTACAAGATAGTGGTCAGCATCACAATTTATAAGTGAAGGATTCCTCACTTCCATGGTATTCGACGAGAAAATGGCGAATTTTGGGGGTAGTATAAATTCTGGGGATTTAGTAAGGATGTTGAACTTGAAAGTAGATTCAAGTTATTGGCACGGCCATAACTTATTAAGTCACATTCATATATCGCACTTAGTAAATTTCGCTGCAGGTACCAAAAACCAGAAAACTATCCTGGACAATCACAATTATCCCAATATGCATATAGTGTGTATGTAAAATGAAAGTTCCATGTTTTTAGGAGGATAGCATGTTTGAAATGGTTCTGCCCGAGCGTAAGTTTCAGGATATGTGAAAAGTCAAGGAAAAATAAACGAAACGGTTAAGCGATATTTTTAGCATCATGCTCATGCACATGTCCTGCTTCTGTGGGTACAAAAAAATGCACTGATCAACATGAACTTCATATAATAAACTGGTAATTTTGTAGACACCAAATTCAAGTTAATCCCTAAACGTTGGCAAAGGACATGTATTTGGCATTATTTCAACTTCCGCGCTGGTTTCAATAAGTTGTATACTTCAGTTAATATGGAACCACTAAACCAAAGGACCAGGATGGAGTTACACATCTCTTTGTGACATATAGGACGCGTTCAACCCATTTTTAATTTTGAAAGCACAGTAAACTCTGTAACTTATCCTCATCGGATAAACGTGTCTCTGTTGTGTTTCTTCCTGGAAAATCAACCAATTAGTTGCTATTTGTCTAGCCCGACATCGTTGTTAAATCTACATCTGTATAAACATGTAGGCTTGGGGACAATTCAGCACTCAATAAAGACTCCGAGCAAACTCCTTGGCCGCTGGCAAAGGACATCGCTGCTATATCATATGAGCAATTACTCATGGACCAATGTACAAATGCATGTGTGCGCCCATACTAGTATGTACGTATGTGGACACAGGTATCCAACTGGCAGTGGTCCCAGAGAACTTAATTTCGTAGAAAGGACGCGTTATTGAAGCTAAACTGCTCCTGGCTCTCTATAACTATGCATGTATGTATCGTGGGCACACAAATCGTAGCACATGCAATGGAATCTATGCAAGAATACACACGTAAACTACAACGGTGTACTATTTCCAATTAAATTTTGTAGAATACATGAAGCCAATAAAGTCCATCGAAACCCAAACCTGAAATCAGAGCCGATATCATGTAGCAGGGAAACTAATTTCTTATGTAGTTCACAGCTAGAGAGTAGCCACATTTCGGCGGGTAGCTCCTGACTGCACAGCTGACTGTGTACTGTATATTTTGGAGCGAATTCCCAAAGATGAGTTTGCCAGAGGTCGGTTTTCCTACTCGGTATTTTATTGCCTTGGGCACTGGAGCATTGAAACACACAATACTTCATATATCTTACATGTACTCGAACGTGTACACAGAGACATGTATTTCGTTATTACGTTCCGGACCTAAGGGCCGGAAAAATGGTTCAGCTGTGATGTTTAATTTGATACCCGATACTTTTCAAGGATACTGAATGAGTGCGGAATTGACTGGCCTTTAGTATCTATGACGACGTCGACTAGCAATAATCCATATTTTTAAAGCTGTGGCCGTTAAAGTTATTCTTCAAGGAATTGCATCAGCTTTCAGTGGTTTCTCGCTTAGTCTTTAACTATTTTTGGATATGTGTAGAGTGCGTCAGCCCACGAATTCCGTCTTTTTGATAATTTCTATTGAACAATCTACCGTATGTATGCGTAATTTTTTCGCAGCTTGTAAATTGAAGATCAGATACAGATTCCATAAAATATGACTTTTGTGGCCACATTTTCTTAGTGTTATGTTTACAATCAACCAATCTTCTCTTGAGCATTGAACAATTGACTGAGGTATTTTGAAACAAATAAAATGTTTGACCATAGCCAGTGCCACAGAACAGGCACGGAATATAGCTAAATTATACTCCGACTCGATCCTCCTTTTACCTCGGCTGCTATGTGGAGCGGACACCTTTATATTATTACGTTCCGCGAGTTTCGACTTATTGCTGCCACATTTCTCAGTTTTGAACGAACAGAAGGGAATAATTTGGAGTTGCCCAGAACCGAGCGATTTAAATACCTCGGGTCAACGCTATTAGCGAACGGAGAACTGCGTTATGAAATTGATTCACGCATTAACGCAACCTGGATGAAGTAACGTTCCACAACTGGTGTTCTTTGTGATCGACGTATCAACGAACGTCTCAAATCTAAAATTTACGGTAATGTCGTCCTTCCTGTCGCTCTCTATGGTTCTGAGTATTGGCCGACCATAAAAGACAATGAACGACGTCTTGCGGTAATGGAGACGAAGATGTTACGTTGAGCTAGTGGCGTCGCACATTTTGATCACATCTGAAATGAAGATATCCGCGATCGTTATGGGGATGCACCGATCGTGGAAAAGTTGTGAGAGAGGCGTCTTCGATGGTATGGTCATGTCATTTATGGTAACGAGAATTCACTTGCCAAGATTGGTCTGAACATCGAAGTCGATGGTAAACGACCAAAAAGCAGGCCGAACAACGGTGGCTTGATACGCTGAATGGGGATTTAAAAGCATCAAGATTGCACCCAGATCAGGCATTCAATAGAGCCAAATGGCGAAACCGATCACGACGAGCCGACCCCGCTTGGGAACAGGACAAAGGCTGAAGAAAAAGAAAAAGGAGAGAAGGAAAAAATTTAGAGTGCGTTTCTTATGTAAAAGTATTTCGAAGTTCGACGGTTTTGTTAGTACGCGCATATGTGGTGACATGCCCTGGTACACCACTTCACCAAACACAAGTACCACATTCCAGTAATAAGTATGAATCATCAACAGATTTACCTTAGTTATGTTCACATCGCCCTAAATTTTGTGTAGGTACACCACTGTGAATTTTTTCAGATTGTTCGGTTGCATAGGTGCTGAGAACGAGGCCTGTTACACTTTTCCGGGTATAGATTTCGAGCCTTCACTCCCCTATATTTCACCCAATATCAGAAATAAGACCACCTTCACAAAGTATTATACTAATCAAGCCTTTCCATTTGATACCCCACGTTACCATATTCTGCGGAAAGAAAATTGTACAACCCTCTTACGCATGTGGCGCCGCTTGCTATATGTAAAGGGATTCACAGACCACATGTCTCGTGACAACAGGTTTAGCCTTTCTGGAATAAATCGGACGGGACACACGGACAAACAGGCGGATAGGGAGATATTGAATCGATTCTAATAAGATTTTGTTAAAAAATAAAACTTTAACAGACGATGTCAATTACAAAAGATACAAACTCAGCAACTAGTACCCTTTGTTCAATCACATATAAATACAAGATGCATTAATCTACGTTTTTTTTGTTTAAACAAAGTCGATTGTCAATTTTATGAAGTGAAAATTGATTACTTCACTATTGAAACTCGTGCTTTTTGGAATCGTAAGTTTACAATAATGATGATCGTTGGCGCAAAAATCTATATTGGATCTGGGCCTTCAAGTGTGTTAGAGCACTTAATTTAAGACCGCAACGGTACACTACAGTACACTGTAGGAGGCAATGTGGTCAGCATTGCACTCGCCCAAGATTATTCCCCTGATTTGACTCAGGTACTCATTCACAAATGAGTCTATTGGTATCCGAAATCCAGTCATAATAACAAATTCCTCAGCCACCAGTGAGATTTAAACCACGACCTTCCGCCACGATAGCCAAGCGCTCGAACCACTTGAGCCATCCGGACAAGTTTAGTTTACAGTAACCTAACTATATATGTAGCTTGGAGTTGCTAATTTAGATGGATTTTATAAGTTAGATACAATCACCTGTAACATGCAACAGCGAATAATTCTATTGCATTAATGACAGGAACACCACTTAATAACGAAAGAACTTTGAGAGATAGATGGTGGAAATGCTTTGAGCAGATTACAACGGAAGAATTTGCTTATTCTCCGCTTCCAAACACATTGCTGACACTTTGAGTAATACCAACTGTCAGCGCCACTAAAATCGAGGAAGCAATCAAACCAATCAAATCGAGGAGTAAGGAGCTCTTATCCAATACTGTGTTCTTCTACCGGGTCATTTAGGAAAAAAGGACATCATCTGATTAGGCAAAAGTACAACCCAATATGGACAAAGAAAGGAAACTAGCAGAATCTTCAAATTACCGTCTGATGCTTTTACTGTTCTATACCACTGATTGCATTCTTGACAATTGTATTCACAACATCGGTCAAAAAACAGTAAATTAAGTTAGATTTCGCAAGAACTGCCAAGCCACTGGTGCAATATAAGCTGCGCTGTTTGCCATGGAGAAACATCGTGAGAAGCATCGTGCTCTCTATATTCTATTTCTGGATCTAGACAAGGATTTGACCAACTGGCATACTTTTACGGCAACACTTAGTGTTAAAAGATTTCTAGCGCTGGGTTTAATTTCTCTACTGCGACCCTAAGAGAAGTTGGAAGTGTGGTCGGTATACCGAAATCACTTCGTGTCTCTGTCGGTGTTCATGAAGAAAGCGCCCTGTTACCACTTCTCTTTGTTTTTGTTATGGACACTATCACACAGGACGCCCAAGGCGGGGTGCCCTACAAACCGCAATGCTCACATAAAGTGCAGGCACTACTACTGTCAGTGACCGCAACCGACCAAGAACTGAGGCGTCTAATTGCCTCAGATCAGCGCTATCAAGCAATAATAAACTTCGTTATTAAATTACAATAGATCAGCCCAACGCCCAACTGCCGTTCTTTGTGACTGATGCAACAATGAATATCTCGCATCTAAAATTTGTATAATGTCGCCCTTTCTGTCACCCTCTACTGTACAGACTGTTACCTGACTATAATAGACAATGGACGGTATTTCGTGGCAATGGTGAATGAGGGGGGAGGGGGCGGAAGGAGGAGTGGCGTAATACGCCTCGTCATTACACTCGAAATGAACAAATCCGCGGTCAATATAAAGACTACTCGATTCCGCTTCTGAACGTGACAAGGGCTTAAAAGAAGAAAAAGCCATTCATTTTAATATGTTGCTGTCGTACTGTCTTAGGGTACACCAAATTTAAGTGAAACTTTAACGTTTTAGTGACAGTAGAATTTGCACCAAGATTTCTGGAAATCGCGCATTATAATACTGTATTTTGGCCCTTTCAGTTTATTCTCCTCTCCTAAGGACAATTTCCAACAAATAGGCAAATACTGTATAGTAATATACTCCTGTTAAATTTATTTTAGCAAACATTGGAATGGGAGTCATCACAAGGTTTGGTTGTCATGCAGGAATATCACGACTTTTTATTTAATTTTTCGGTAAACAAGTTTTTAAGGAACTTGGACCAGCAGTAACAAGTTTTAAAGCATGGCTATATTTTAAAAAAACCGCTTTGTCGTTATCGGTAACAGGGTCGGATTGTTCGCTAGATTGAAAGCGTTTCTCTGACAAATTCTAAACAATGGGATCGTGAATGACGACCTCATTTCAAGCATGACCCTAGGGGGTCGTAATATCTTCGTCTCTATTACGGCGAGATGACTTCCTTGCCTTTTGATTACCGGTCAGCATTCATAATCATAGAGGCTAACAGTGCGAACGAGACCAAGAAAGGTTGTGAATCTTAGACTTTTGCTGATGTGTCGACCACGACACCATCTGAGTTGCAATAATACAGCCATCCTAGATACTTAAGATGTCCAGCTTTCAACAGGTAGATGTCACTCATAGTTATAGTATCTGTTTAATTGAGATCAGTCATCAAAACTCTGTTCTATTCAGATTTAGGCGATCATCCTACGCGAGTTATAAAATGTGAAACAAATTTCTTTATTCGATCTTATAAAAGGAATTTGGTTTAAACTCATTACATAAAGATATTGTTGGATAGAGTTTATTTACGTTTGAGTCAAGAGGCGACTCTAATGAATTTGTTTCATTGATTACATTATTAGGTTGGGACTCTAATGTGTTTATGTCGTTATTAGGTTGGGTTGGATATGTAACTCCTCCCTCCTTAAGAGAAATGTTGTCCTCAACATATGTATGCATTTCAGATTCTTTAATGATTTCAGGATCTTCACAAGATGTAATTATTTTAATTTGTTTATGATTTTTACAATACACGTAAGTATACAATATTATTATTATGCAGATTCCAATAACTATGATTCCAATAATAGATCCTGTAACAAATTGGTGCTTTTTCGAAAAATATTTAATTTCTTTTCCAATAACACTATTGTTTACTATGGGTTCTAATAACAATGTATGACTGAACTCTGTAATAGTATTTTTGTATGTAATGCGATTTATTTGAACTTTACATTTAGTAAATTTAACTATATAATGACCTTTCAACTCGTATTTCTTTTCGTTACAATCGTGTATTAATCTACCGTTAATATTAATTACAAGGAGTAACCCTTTTTCAATTTCTTCTACTTTAGTAATATTATTTATAGGTTTTCTGACACAAAATTGCATATTACTTCCTGTGCAATTCAATGGTTGTTTTAAATTTTTTAAAAGTTTATTATATTCAAAATATTCATTATTATAGCTTACAGCAATAGTTTCTTCTACATTTAACGTTTCATAATGCGTGTTTGGTATTAGTCTGACATAGTAAGATAAAAGTGGTGCTGTGAATATTGGGACATTAATTATGAAAATGATACTATTTTGTTTTACGAGAACTGAAAGTGTAATTTCTTTTATTTCTTCAAAGGATATATTATTTTCTTCTATTTCTTCCATTGTTAGCAAAGACCTTGTCATCAAATTATTTTTAGCAGAGTTTAGATTATCAATTATAATTTCTATTTCATCTTTTATGCGGTCTAAGTTGTGGTTTATTTGTATATTTAAAATAATTTTATTCATTTGTTTGAGGTTATTGTTGGTCTCATTAGCTAAAATGTTAAATAAGTTATTAGTTTCTTTAATATTATTTGTTATTTTATTTAGGTTATCTTGAAATACTGTATTTATTTTAACTTGCTTATTTAATGATTCGATTAGGTTATGGTTATTAGCGTCGATAATAGTTAAATGTTCATTTATTTCTTCTAGATCATCATTGTCTAATACTCCGAACAAAAGTTTATAACCTGTCCCAATGAAATTAAAAAGACCTCTCTTCTGCCTATTACTAAACAAATTTTTAAAGAATTCTTCCGGAGTTTTAAAATCATTTTACTGATTGTTATTAATAATATTAGTATATCTAGAAATAGTATTATTTTGGTATGCTAAAGCTCTTAATTCTCTTTTTATAGTTTGTATTGTATGTTTAGCGTAAGTATTACCTGCTATATTTTTCTCAAGTTCCAATAAGGCTAATTCGTACTGTCGTAAATCGATCTTGTGATAAATTCTTTTGTAATCCCTTATTAATTTTTCGTTGCCCTTTTTTATAAGAAGTAATCCTGTGGTAGAATGAACTTCTTCAACTTGAAGACTTGGTTGAGCTAAAGTTGATTTAATTTGAAGCAGAACGGTGATTATTCCTAGTAGGAAGAGTATTAGATTTCCTTTGTGGAAGATCTTCGTCTTTTGGCCCTAGAAAATATTTTTTCACTCTTTTTATTCTAGTCAGATGAATTTTATTAGAAAATCTGTTATTTTTAACGTGAACTATATTTCCCCCTTCATTTCTTACTCTAGCTTTTCTATATTTTGGCTCCTCTTTATATCTCTCATTAACATAATTCTTGATATAAACTTTGTCGTGAGTTATATTCTGTTGTTGTTCTCGATTTTTGTTACAGTATGAAACCCATTTCTCTTTCTTTTTCTGCATTAATTGAGCTATTTTGCTTTTATCTATCTGACCTAGTTGAACATCTAGTGGTTTACAATTAATTGTAGAGTGAATTGTCGTATTGTAAAATTCGGTTGCTTTAAGGACTTTTTCTGAAATTGACATATCTCGTTCGGTAAGGGTTAACGTTCGTATGTGTTCTAATAAACTACTATGTGCTCTACTGATGTTAGAATTACCTGTATGTGACTTTGGCGATGTGAAATGAATTTCTATGCTTTCCTGACGTAAAAATTCTTTAACATTTACCATATTAAATTCATTATCTGCAACTAACTTTCTTGGTTTACCTAAAAAGGAATTTCTTTCTCTTATATACTGAATGAATGTAATTGCGTTTTTATCCGTTAATTCCTTTGTATACATGTGTTTTGAAAATTTATCTACTCCGGTAAAAAACATTCTTTTTCCAATTAGAAAGACGTCCAGATGTACTATTTGATTAATATCGTTTGGGGTTTCTGTCAGTTTAAACTCTACTTTAACGGGGTTTCTATCATATTTCGCTAAATTACATACCTCACAGTTATTTATATACTTTGTTATAAGTTGAATTATTTTCTTGTAATAGTACAAATGTTTAATTTCCTCAAAATTTTCCTGAATTCCTCGGTGATTCCCCTTTTCATGGATTTCCTTAATTTTACCATAACACTGTTCTTCATTTATTAAGTCGATTGCTTTCGACGTACACTTTATAAATTTCAGATTACGATTATTACTATACAATTCAACTATTTGCAGTTGCACAATATTATACTCGTGATCACTTAGCTCAGAGTGTATACCTACAGTTCCCCTTTCAGAACGAAATAATACGTTTTCGATATCGTTTTTGTCAATGTATATTTTACGTTTCCCATTTAATAACTCAAACTCTTTTACTTTCTGTTCAACAATTAAAATCTGTGTCCTATATATGTTAACAATTCCTTCTTTAATGGATATGAAATCTAATCGTTCCTCTATCCCCGAATGAATCGTTGCGACATTACTTGTATTTTCTTCTTCTTCGGTAATATAAATTTCGTTTTTCGTGTTGTCAATTCTACTAAGGAAATCGGCAACGTGATTTTCTTTCCCTTTTACGTACTGTATGTCGTAGTTATAATCGTTTAATTTAATTTTCCACCTCTGAAGTTTTGAATTTGGTTCTTTAAGATTGTTTAACCAAACAAGTGGACGATGGTCGGTTTTAATGAGAAATTTCACCCCATACAAATATGGTCGAAAATATTGAGTTGACCATACAATGGATAAGAGTTCTTTTTCTATAATAGAGTAGTGGCGTTCATGCTCATTAAGTGTCCTACTAGCGAAAGAAATTGGATGACCCTCTTGGGATAAAACTGCGCCAATAGCTTTATCACTGGCATCAGTTGTAAGAGTAAACATCTTATGGAAATCAGGGTATCTTAATGTGGGATAATTTGTGATTAATTGCTTTAATTTTTCGAAGGCAGATATATATTTTGGGTCGTCTACGTTGATTTTATTTCCTTTTTTCAAAGCATCGGTAAGTGGGGTTGCTATTTTCGCGTAATTCTGTATAAATTAAATAAACCCAGTAAGTCCCAAAAATGACTTAATTTTCTTTGCGGTATCCGGTATCTTAAGTTCTCTGATACATTCAACTTTGTCTGGGTTTGGTTTAATGCCTTCTTTGCTTAGTATGTGACCTAAATATTCAGTGGACTTTGTAAAAAATTTACACTTATGTATTTGCAGTTTGAGATTATATTCTCTCAGTCTCTGAAGTACACGAAGCATGTTAACGATTATTTCTTGTAAGGATGACCCAAACACTAAAATATCGTCGTAAAACACAATACAAATTACTCCTACTAACCCGCTCAGCACTTCATTCATTAATCGCTGAAACGTTGCTGGAGCATTTTTAAGACCAAATGGCATTCTTATGTATTCATAATGACCTGACGGTGTTGAAAAGGCAGTTTTATGACGATCTTTAGGGTCAACTAAAATTTGGTAAAATCCCTTGGCGAGATCAAAAGTCGTGAAATGTGTTGCCCTACCTAATTTGTCAAAAATACCTTGTACGTTTGGTATTGGATATTTATCATCTACTGTTTGTTCGTTTAAAGGACGATAGTCGTTTACAAGCCTCCACTTCTGTTCACCTGAAGAGTCAACTTTTTTTGGTACAACCCAAATTGGTGAATTGTAAGGAGAAGTAGAATGTTGAATTATTCCCTGTTTCAACATTTCTTTTATTTGTTTTTCAACTTCTCGTTCATGTACTTGAGGTAAGCGATAAGTTCGAGAATAAATTGGTTTATTACTTTTGGTGATAATCTGATGATACGTTTTTGTCGTACATGAGAGATTTGTACCTTCCTTTATAAAAGAGATCCTTATTTTCCTTTAGAATTTTCTTCAAGGCGGCACTTTCTTCTTGATTCAGACCCTCAAAAAGTTTTTCCCAATTATTATCTTCAACTAGTTCCTCTGAGTGATTAATTTCCTCAGGACAAGCGTAATTAAAGTACAGTTTGTTATTGTTAATTAAAAGATATCCTTCACCTAGCGCAAGAGTGATATTTAATTGCTGTAAAACGTTTTGACCGATTATTCCTCGAAACTGTCTATTTCCGAGATCTAAAACATTCCAGATTATTTTATGAGGACCCGGTAACTTAAATTCACGTGGCATACTCGATTTCAACTTGTATTTAACTGAACATTTTCCTCCTAAACTATTTAATAAAAGCGGTTCTCGAAGTTTAATTTTTGGGTTATTCTTTAAACAATTACGATCTATAGCGGACGTTGCAGCTCCCGTATCAATTAAAACAGGTATTATTTCACCGTCTATTGTTAAATTTATTATAGGTAATGGATTTCCGAGGCTTCCATTAGAAAATTTTGCTCAACTTCCATTGGTTCAGCACGATTTTGATTTTCTTGTTCAAAACGGAAATTATTATTTTGATTTTGATTTAACCGGTTTTGTGTTGAACTACTTGCTCCAAAACCTTGATGAAAATGTCGAAATTGAGGAAAATTTAATCGTCGTTGATTATAATTTTGATTTTGAGTGGAACTATTATTATGATTATAGTTGTTACGGTTATAACTCGGTCTTTGATAACTTGGATTATAATTGTTACTTTGATTTCGGTTATTATTTTGCTTTCTCTCATAAGATTGCGGATTACACATTTCAATACTCTTTAATAAATTGTAAGCTTCATTTAAACTTGCACAATTTCGCGATTCGATTAAATATGCTTTATATTCACTTATGCACCCCTTAAATCTATGCAAAACTAACTTTTCATTTCGAGCAGGGTTAAATTCTGAATTTTGATTAGGATTATCTTCCAAAGTATATTTTGTGTTCAATTTATTTAAAAGTTTGCTTAATTTGTCATAAACTATGTCAATATTTGGATTAAAACTCACCCGATGAATTTCGTTTACCAAAGCAGTGTAGGGTTCCGTGACTCCAAAATTCGCTATCAATGCAGTCCGCATTGACTCCCAATTCGGATTTATAATTCGCTGAATCACCTGTCTCGCTGGTCCTTGAATTTTCGACATAATAGGACAGGATGATGTCGTTGACTTCAACTAACCAGGGTTGTAATGCTGTCTTCTCGTTATTTCCATCGTATACGGAGATGGACCTCGCTTCCTTAATAAGGCTCTCGAATGGTAACTCGAATGGCCGTTCTACCATGATGATAATGATTCGATTTCGTTTTCACGATCTTATTGAGCAATGAGAACACTGTACTTCACTTTTGTTTTGTTAACACTTAAGTTTCTTTCAAACTCAGTTGTACTTTTATCGGTTAATGTTATAAAAAACGCGACAACAAAATATCGTTAAATCGATATTGAACAAAATTGAAACGTAGGTTTCGTCGTTGGAAAGATTCTCCTTCCCAAGACAGCGACTGCGCCAGTTATAAAATGTGAAACAAATTTCTTTATTCGATCTTATAAAAGGAATTTGGTTTAAACTCATTACATAAAGATATTGTTGGATAGAGTTTATTTACGTTTGAGTCAAGAGGCGACTCTAATGAATTTGTTTCATTGATTACATTATTAGGTTGGGACTCTAATGTGTTTATGTCGTTATTAGGTTGGGTTGGATATGTAACTCGCGCGTTCAGGCGCGGATTCTATGTGACGCGCTGTGAGACATCATCTACAAAGAACAGTGCACAGCGTACTGGATGTTTGATATCCACCAAAATAGTGCCCATGGCAAGATTGGAAGAGAATGGTAAGGAGGTACTTCCCGCGTGAAACGAACTGATTTTGATATACGCGTCATACTTTCTGGCTCTTCGGGTAGCGGCAAAACAGTTGAACTTAGTGGAAAAGTTCCTCTGGTACTCATTATCGTCGAAGTGCATATCAGACGAGTTTGTGTGGCGTTTTCTTCACTTAGGGGGCAAGATATTTCTCCATGATTAACCCCGCATGGCATATTGCGTCAACAACTACACAGCTCTCGACAAATTCGGCTTGATTTTTGCTAACTTCAATGGTATTATGAATACGTTTCCCAAGCCCTCGTTAGATTTTGAATTTGGAACCTTAGTTGCCTATTGAAGAACATTATCTCTTGCAAATTGTGCTGATGCATGAAGCAATTTCATATCACAGTTCACAGTTGGTTGATAACATTGATCCGAGAAACTTAAGTGAGCAGATCGCTGTTACTGATAATAGTAGTATTTGTTTTATTGGAGGTGCCCATTCCTTTCTGTCAATCAATCGCTGACCCAAAAGTTTGGGTCCTTACTCTTCGCTTTCCACGATTTCGTTCAGTTTCCTTCAGCAATGTTTGAAGTTCTGTGTGCGCTGGTATTGGTTTTTGACAAGTTCTCTAGCAGTGACGAGTCTCTAGTTTATCGTAAATTTCAGTGTAATGAACTGCTTGGGTAACAAACCACTTCCTCTGCTGTTGTGATAGAGTCATTTCTTTACATGAACCTTCATTTTAACGCAGTCATTTCAAAAGTTGAAATGCAAGCTTGGTGACTTTGACGACCGTGTAGGTTGGTTTGGGAATTGTATCTGGTGTAGTTTCGAGTTTCTTTGACGCTTATAATGGTCGGCAATTTCGCAAGTGAGATTTCTTCTTTTTTTGTACGAAATCGAAACAATTTAGTTCGCGGCGAACCAGCGCATGTGTCAACCGCGGTTTCATTCGTAGGATAACAATCAACGACCGATATTGAGGTCGATGTTCTGATCGGGAACATCTTAGCCTTATAACATAAAACCGGGGTAAAAAGAAAACAAGTCGGAATATCAGAAGCAGGTGCTTCGGATATAATAAAGTTTTATGTTCATCGTTATGAGAAATTTCCTTCGTACATTTTTGCATTCATATATGGCTAAAAACCTGAAATATTCTTCCATATTTTTGTTTTTGCAAACTGCGTGCATATCACAGACGTCATAATATTTAATATTATATACAAACAAATATTGCCATTATTGAATATCATATTTATACATGCGCCTATATAAATTGATCATGTACAAAAGCATATGTACATATGACATATACAGTGCGTATATTGAATCCCGCTGGTTTAATGTACAAATATGTCTATCTGAATTCGGCATTACCCCAAAGCTTCATTAGCATATATGTACATAAAAACACATACGTATATCTGTATTGAGTAATTGATATTGATATTTAAATGATTAAAAACTTAAAACGAAATGTTTCCCTGCCACCCCCGTTCATATACGTTCACTTTGTTGTGGTATTGACGAATTGATGTGTTATGATAACGTCATACACGCTTTAGAATGCACAAAATTAAGATAAAATGTAAGAGTTTCATTTTCTGTAACTTTGCTTGGAATTCAAACTTGCCAAAGTTATGCTTCATACTATCATGCTTGTACCAAATTGTGCGCTTGTAGCATAAACTTAAGAGGGGTTTCCGGCCAAGTTTTCAAAATATACTAATATATTATTATTAACTTTATTTATGCAGACCTCGTAGCGGGATGTATTTTGACGTCTCTATTTCGTTTAGATACACCACTGTGATTTTTTTCAGATTTTTCGGTTGGATAGGATTTGAGCACGAGACTTCTTACACTTTTTGGTTGTCATATTTTCAGCCCTGACTCCCTCATGTTTCATACGATATAAAAGATGGGACCAGAGTCGAAAAGTACTAATGAATCCCTTTGATTTGATACCCCACCTGGTTATATTCGGTAAAAAAAAAAGTTGCACCTTTTCCGCATGTCTTCAGTTGGCGGAACCTCCAACTCGCCGATGTTCTGGTTGTTCAGTAGCTCATCAAAATACTCAACGCATTGCTCCAGTATGCCCATTCTGTCGGAAATCAGCTTTCCGTCTTTGTCTCGCAGGATGAGCATCGAGGTGTATAAGGCTTCATCGTGCTGACTTGTTGGTAAAACTACCGCGCCTGGTGCGGTTGCTCCCTGTAGTTTTCTAGTTCACAGACTTATTGGTTCTCCCAGGCTGCCTTTTTTCGTCTGCGAAGCCGCTCTACCGCTCTAACGAGTTCGTGATATGTCTCTGCACGTGCACGTGTTCTTTGAGAATGCAACATTACTCGGTATGCGTTGCTAGCTTACATTCATGGTCAAACCAGCCGTTCAGACCCGTTTTGCTGGGGGGGCCAAGTATCTTTGTGGCCGTATCAAAGATAACGTTCTTCAGGTGGTTGTGAAGATCATTTGTTGATACTTCATCTCCAGGATCGCTGTTGACTGCGGCTATTGCGGTATCCATTTCCCTCTTGTAGGTGTCGCGGAGGGTTGTGTTGTGGATGGCTTCAGTGTTAGCTTTCACCTGATCGCCAGAGGGGATTCTGGGTAGTGTTGTTATTCGAGCTCGGAGCACCATGTCAACGAGATAGTGATCCGAGTCAATATTGGCCCCCCTATATGTTCTGACATTCATCAAGACTGAGAGGTAGCGGCGCTCGATCAACACATGGTCAATTTGGTTAAAAGTGGTCCCGTCTGGAGAGGCTTGTGTGTGTATGTTTGTGAACCGCTTTCCGCGCTAACCAGGTACTTCCAGCAACCATTTCGTGCTAACTGGATAATGCGCAATCCGTTATCATTGGTATCACTATGCAAGCTATGGGAGCCAACGTATCGCCTGAATACGGGCTCCTTCCCTACTTGGCTGTTATGTATGCTCCAAGTATGATTTTGATATCATATCTGGGACAGGCTTCGAGGGTTCGTTCTACTGCCTCGTAGAAGTAAACTTGCCTCGCAAGCGCAAAGTGCATAGCCGGTCGCTTATATTTTCAAAGCCGATAACAACAGGTTTCACTTTTTGGCTGACTAAGAAACCTACTCCGAGCACATGATTTACTGGATGGCCACTATAATATATGGTGTAGCGGCTCTTCTCCAGGAAACCGGTCCCTGTCCAACGCATCTCCTACAACGCTGTTACATCAGCCCTATATTGGGACAACATATCGGCTAGCTGCTCAACAGCTTCAACAGGGAGCGCACGTTCCATAAGAAAATGCGCGAATCGTTATTCCTTTGTCGTTGCTGGGCTCGTCGTTGTGTAATCCGTCCAGTCCGAGGCTCCTGTTGTGGCTTCGTAACAAGTTGTTTTCTGTGTAGGTTTGTTAGCCGTACCCAACTCCCAACCTGCAGGACCAGTTGATACAATTTGTGCCGTTTTCAGACGCGGGAAACTCGCCTTCATCCCTCCCCGTCTGCAGTTTTTTGTTAAGAAAGAGCTCCCAGCGATCACCACGTGGAGGTGGAGATCGGGTTTGGTAGTAGAGCTCTTGGTGTTGGTTCAGCAGGTGTTTCCCCATCGTGGGTACCAATCCACGTTTGGCTCTGGGACCTCTACTACCCTTTGACCCTTTGATTAGGCCTTTAACAGAGTAAAGTAGCGTAACCGGCTGAAGAAGAACAGGAAGAAATCTAGATGCATGAAGGGCAATAAAAGTATTAAACTGGGTTTTTGTTGGGTTTATGAGTCAAATCACGGTTGCGATGCAACCGTCATTGTTGTCAGATCGATTCGCTGTCCTGTAAGCCTTTCAAGCCTCAGTGGGACATCAATGCATTAGAGCATTATGTTTCAATGTTTTGTACACTAGAACTGGTAGTGTTCAGTTTTTCTGTTATTTTAATTAAAAAAGCATTAAAAAGAAATCTTAATAATAGGTGTCGTTTACAATCACGTGGGGTCTTCTTCGACCTGGGTTGCGATTGTTTCAACACATTACCGTTAGGGAAATTACGCACATTACAACGATAATACCAGTTTTGACAAACATAAAACTACTACATGCATATATTAAAAAAACCCAGCTATAAAGGGCAAATGGCCTATACGATCGAATTAGACCTGGCATACATAAGCCCAGACAGAGTCTAGCGATTTTTCGTCTTTAAGTGTGGTCACTGTAAGCCGGGCCAGCGAACTTAGCTGTCTCTGATGTAGCTTACCGTGACATCGTGGGACAACTAAAAACTAAATTATCCGACTAACTTGACGTGTTGCAATGAGAAAGAACAACTTCTTAAAACAAGTCGGAATACTGGAAGCTCGCGTTACGAGTAAGGTTTTGTGTTCATCTTATGTAAGAAACTCCAAGACGCATTTTTCTATGCATATATAGCTACAAATCCAACATAATCCTTCATGTTTTTACAAACTACAAACCATACGAACATATTACAGCCATAAACGTTATCCTCACCCTAAATAAACCGAATACTGTACATGTATATGCATATTTACGATTTACTTCGTTCACCATATATAGTACGTATATTAAATACGGCATATATCTATCTGAATTAGACACTACCCGCAAACTTCTGTAAAATACTGTAAACTTATCCACATTAGCATTGCCTACTATGTAATATTTTCTCTAGAATACTGTACCGGCCTACTAAGTATAGGTAAAAATTGTATAAAATAGGAAATATGAATTAAAAATACATAGTTCGTTGGAAGTATCGAACACAAGCCTAACGTGTTTTATTCTGTGGAGTCCAGGCAATTTGCTGCTCCCAAAATTTACACTGCTTGACTAGATCATTGTGGAGTTCAGGCAATTGCTGCTCCCATAGCTGGTTAGTCTGGAGTTTTGGCATTTAGCTGCTCCGACTAACCATAAACTAATTTACAAAGAAAGAAGAGTAAGGGATTGCCAAGTGGACTGGCAACAACCACATAAGGTGGCACATCACACTTCATTAGCACGCATATACTAAATACCTACATACATACACAGATGTTAATAATTGTTGGATTTTTTTCAAGTTTAACCAAACTGTGCATGTTCTTCATTACACGCATGCCATACTTCTGGGTTGAACATAAGGGGGTGCCGGGTAAATTTCTAAAATGTGGAAATATGCTATTATTAAGTTTATTTGTGTAGATATCGGAACCGGATATATTTTGAGGCCTAGAAGCGTACCACTGTGTTTTTTTTCAGATTTTGCGGTTGGATAGGTTCTGAGACCGAGACCTGTTACACTTTTTGGAGGTCATATTTTGAGCCCTCACTCCCCTATGTTCCACTTAATATCAAATATGGAACCAATTTTGAAAATTACTAATTGGGCCCTTTAATTTGATACCGCACATGGCCACATTTTATGAAAAAAAATGTTGCACCCACCATTCACATGTATGGGGAGCCCCCTTAAACTTAACACAAAATGGCGCCACTAGCTCCATGTAAAGGGAACAGCAAATCACATACTCTCACTAATTTTCGTGACAAGCGGTCCAGCCATTTCCGAATAAATCGGGTGTGACAGACAGACAGACGCACAGACAGACACCGACTCGATTCTAAGAAAGTTTTCTTTCACACGAAACCTTAACAAGTCGGGAAACCGGAAGTTAGACGCTTCAGGTATGAAAGGTTTTGTGTATTTCTTTTATAAAGAGATTTGGGTGTGCATTTGTCCCATTAGCATGTAGCACATAAAATATGCATATATTATGTGAAAATAGCCACTTTCGAGTGATATTGACATTCATAGTCTTGAATTTGCCGAGGAGCGCAGATTTGACCTAGTATAACTTTGTTAGTAATAATGCGATTTTCACCAAATTTTGCAGGATCATGATTTATACTGTAGCCTACATTGCTGCAAAATTTTGTGATTTTAGGGAGAACTTAAGGGGGGTTTCCTGTCAATTACTAAAAATTATAGTAATATACTATTATTAACTTTATTTGAACAGGTATCGATATGGAGGGTATTTCGGAGCCTAGGCATCATATAGTGGCAACCCCCTCATTTTTTCCAGATTTTTCGGTTGGGTAGTTCCTGAGAATGGGTTCGTTAAAAGAATGACCACTTTCAACCCCCCGCACTCCCCACCTTTTCAGCAAAAGTCAAAACTAATACTAGCTTCGAAAAGTACTAACCGAGACCTTTAATTTGATACCCCACATGACTATATTTGATGAAAAAAAAAATGTACACCCCCCTTTTGCATGTATGGGGACCCCCCCTTAAATTCGTCGTAAGAGGATATAACTCACTATATGCGTGAGCGTTCACAGTTCCCACCTTTTTACCAAATTTGGTGTCAATCGCTATAACCGTCTCCGAGAAAAATGCGTGTGACGGACAGACAGACGGACAGACAGACAGACAGTAAACCGATTTTAATAAGGTTTTGTTTTACAAACAAAACCTTAAAAATGACCGAATATGACAAGATGAAAATTCTTATACTACATTCAGGAAATTTGTGTTTGAGTGACATCAGTGGAATAGCTGGGTTTAGTATGTAGACCTATAATAGGTTAAAATGCCTATCGCGCTAATCAGATACCGTAAAAAAAATATATCCATGGTGAACTTGTAGGGGTGTGACAATGCTGCCATGAGTTGTCATACACATATCCGTCAACTGTCAGATCCTGTCTGTCAATCTACAGTCATAATTTCAATTCCGCGTGTTTGTAATTTGTGTTAAATAAAAAGTTTAATTGTTAGCTACAAATCGCGTTTAATTTACAAACGTTTACACCCAATAGCTACAGTGGTGACCCCGGAAACTATTTTCTAAAAAATTTTTCCCAAAATCGCTATGCCTGAGTAGGATGCCGACAAATTCAGCAATGCTTCGGATGCATTGCCAATCAACGAGGAAATCGCCGAAATTCGTAAAGTCAAATTTCCCGAATTTTGGAAATCTCGACCGGCGCTCTGGTTCGCCCAAATCGAGGCCCAATTCCTCGTTCACAACATTCGATCCGATCAGACCAAATTCAATAAACTCGTTTGTGAACTAGACTATTCCATTCTCGAACAAGTCGCCGATATCATCGAGTCCCCACCCGAAAAAGATCGCTACAACACGATTAAAACACGTCTCATCAAACAGTTTACTGAATCCGAAGGCAAACGACTCCGAAAATTGCTAAATGATGTCGAATTGGGTGATCAAAGACCATCCGGTTTGCTGCGCAAAATGAAACTGCTCGCAGGAGATAAAGTTGAATCCGAACTGTTACAATCGATATGGATGCAACGGCTTCCCGAAAATATCCGCGCTATTCTTGCCTCGATGGACAGCACCGATATCGACAAACTCGCTGAGATCGCTGACAAGATTTTAGATGCTCGTGAACCCCAAATCGAATCCGTTCAGCAGCTTTCCACGAATACTTTTAATGATCTAAACTCATTGAAAGAGGAAATCCGATCGCTGCGTGCAGAAATACAAAACCTCAAACGTGATCGAAGCTCTCAATTTCACGAATCTCGAAATCGTAATCGCAGTTCGTTGCAAAACAGACAAAAATCGAGGTCAGCAACACGCAATTTTCCACAAATATGGCGCTATCATCGAAAGTTCGGCGCAGCAGCGATAAAGTGCATTAAGCCATGCACATATAACCCGGAAAACTAGCAAAGTCGTTGTTGAATGAGGCGACCAGCAACGACTGCCTAGAAAATCGCCTATTTATTGCCGACAAAACAACCAACATACGCTATCTCATAGATTCAGGTGTCGAAATTTCTGTTTTTCCCCGAAGGCTGATTCGCGAAACTTTAAAACCGAAAAGCCTACGTCTCTTCGCTGCCAACGGTTCCACCATTTCGACTTTCGGAGAAAAACTGATATGTTTAAATCTCCGTCGGCCATACAAATGGATTTTCCAAATTGCTGATGTCGCCCGTCCGATACTGGGAGCCGAATTTTTAAAACAACATGGACTGTTAGTCGATGTATTAAACAAACGTCTCATTGACACCACGACAAAACTCAGAACGTCTTGTGTTGTCAAAAGAACGACCCACAGTGGAATTTTCACCGTTCACAACGACTCCCCGTATCACGAACTACTGAAACAATTTCCTAGTATAACGAACCCGAGCTCAATTAACAAAAAGCCTGCAAGTAACATTCGACACTTTATAAAAACCACCGGCCCTCCCGTAGCAGCTCGTGCTAGGCGTCTTACACCAGATAAGTTGGAAATAGCTCGGAAAGAATTCGAATGTATGTTGGAGCTGGGCATTTGCCGCCCATCTTCGAGTCCTTGGGCTAGCCCGTTACATTTGGCCCCCAAGAAAGACGGATCCTGGCGACCCTGCGGGGACTACCGCGGGCTAAACGCTGTCACAGTTCCTGAGAGATATCCGATCCGTCACATTCACGACGCAACTGCTGGTTTGGCAGGTAAGAAAGTTTTCTCAAAAATCGACCTCATACGTGCGTTCTATCAAATATTAATGGCTGAAGAAGATATCGAGAAGACTGCCGTCATTACCCCTTTCGGCCTCTTTGAATTTCTGGTCATGACGTTCGGTCTGAGGAATGCAGCCCAGACTTTCCAAAGACTAATGGACGAAGCTCTTCGAGGCCTAGACTTTGCAGTCAGCTACATAGATGACATTTTAATTGCGTCCGACAACTTTGAACAACATCTCGAACACTTGCGATTAGTTTTTGAGCGTTTGGAAAAATTTGGCATTGTCATCAATCTTTCGAAATGTGTCTTTGGAGCCCAACAAATCGAATTTCTCGGTCACTTGATCGACGCAAACGGAATTCGCCCAATACCGTCACGTGTTGAAGCCATCTGTAACTTAAAACGACCAACAACAGTCAAGGAGTTACGACAAGCACTCGGAATTTTCAATTTCTATAGACGTTTTTTGAAAAATTCCGCAACTACGCAAGCACCACTCAACGAATTTTTGAAGGGCAGCAAGAAGAACGACACACGAACAATTGACTGGACAACGGAAACCATCAACGCGTGGGAATCATGCAAAACTGACCTCGCGAACGCCACTCTTTTAGTGCATTTTAAACCAAACGCCCCGCTTTCAATTACCACTGATGCCTCTGATGTAGCCATCGGCGCGTCTTTAGAGCAGTATCAAGACGAAGAGTGGAAACCATTGGCGTTTTTCAAACGAAAACTCAGCCCAGCAGAAAAGAAATATACCACCTACGATCGAGAGCTGCTAGCTATCTTCGCCACTATCAAACACTTCCAATATATAGTGGAAGGATCAAATTTTTGCATAAAAACCGATCACAAGCCTCTGGTTTATGCTTTTTCTCAAAAACCGAATCATGCTTCGCCTCGTCAAGTACGCCAGCTAAATTACATATCGCAATTTTCAACGCATATCAGCCACGTACCAGGAAAGAGCAACGTAGTCGCCGACTTACTATCACGAGTTGACGCCATTTCCATGTCATCTTCGTTCACCGCAGACAAACTATCGCATGAACAGCAACAAGATCAAGAACTTCAAGCCTTACTAAATAGCAACACAACATCATTAAAACTACAAGCAATACAGACTGCAGGACAACTTCCAGTTTATTGTGATGTAACCGACAGTAAAGTCCTCGACCTTACATCCCTACTCAACTTCGACGAAAAGTATTCGACACTATTCACCAGCTCGCTCATCCAACTGGACGTTCCACATCGCGACAAATTTGCAACAAATTCGTCTGGCCGAACATGCGTAAAGACATCCTGTTATGGTGCCGAACATGCATACCGTGTCAACGTCCGAAGGTAAGCAGACACACGAAGAACGTTCCTCAGCATATCACCATTCCCGATGGTCGATTCGATCAGGTACACATCGACTTAGTTGGCCCGTTGCCACTCTCGAAAGGTTTCAAATATTGTTTGACGATGATAGATCGATTCTCTCGTTGGCCGGAGGCAATACCGATAAGCGATCAGACAGCGAATACAGTCGCCGAAACTTTTTACAACAATTGGATAGCCAGATTCGGAGTGCCACGAATAATTACAACGGATCAAGGATCCCAGTTTGAATCGGCACTATTCCAATCACTCGCGAAACTAATGGGTTGCGAACGAACAAGAACCTCGGCATACCATCCAGCTTCCAACGGCATTCTTGAGAGATGGCATCGTTCCCTGAAAGCAGCAATAATGTGTTACGGAAACAAAAACTGGGTCGATTCCTTACCAACCATTCTACTTGGACTACGATCGTGTTACAAGGATGATTTAAACGCATCATGTGCCGAGCTCATGTATGAATCCACTGTACGACTGCCAGGTGAATTTTCGATGATCAAACTGTTGACGATAATCCAGCTCAATTCGTAAATCAACTACGAGAACAAATGCGTAATATTCGTCCAACAAAATCAGCACATCACAACAAACCTGTCGAATTCGTACACCGAAACTTAAGTTCTGCCACACACGTATTTCTACGAGATGATCGAGTTCGTACATCATTATCGCCACCTTACTCAGATCCGCATCCTGTTATCGAACGAATCACCAATCGTCTATTTCGAATCGAAGTTAATGGAAAGAACTTCAACGTCTCAACAGAACGACTAAAGCCAGCCTTCTTCCTGAATGACGAAAATAAAACTCACCAGGATCTTAAACGAACATATTTGTATTCCAGACCGCCACCGAAACACACTTATCCTCCAGCGAAAAGTCATCGTGACGGCAATGTCACTCGGGGGAGAGTGATGTAGGGGTGTGACAATGCTGCCATAAGTTGTCATACACATATCCGTCAACTGTCAGATCCTGTCTGTCAATCTACAGTCATAATTTCAATTCCGCGTGTTTGTAATTTATGTTAAATAAAAAGTTTAATTGTTAGCTACAAATCGCGTTTAATTTACAAACGTTTACACCCAATAGCTACAAACTACTGAAGAAAACACTGAGTTTAATTTTCTAGATATGATCTTCACTAGACGAGTATCTTCTTTGAAGGTTCATTACAGACTGCCACCTGATCTCGTCAGCAATTCTATTTGCTGCATTTCTGAAAAGGCGCCTTATCCTGACTCAGCGTCTGTGTTTTTAGATTTTTCCAGAAAACGTTGCAGTTGTTACATAAGTCGCTATTATATCCGTTGAACGGAAAAAGGGGTCTGGAAGTGAATTGCTGCCCCTAGTCTGGAAAAAAGTCATTTTATAAGTTTTGATAAAAATAGTTCCTTTGTTTAAAGTTGCCAGTAACTGTTGATTTTATTTATTTAAAGATAGCAGACACGGGTTTCGGGCACATGTGTTTGCTTTGCACAAAGCCAGTACTGAAGAAGGACGCATGTTGCAACAGGCAGCTTTTCCTTTTAATAGTTTTACTTAAAGAAAATGTGTTCGCACTATTGGTTTTCATCTACGGTGGACATTAGAAGATCAAGAAAATATTATTTTGCGATGAATTCAAATTCAGTTTATTTCGGTTCAATGAAAAAGCGTCCACGATGTGAAGATCGAACAAGCGCTTTTCGAAGAACTGCGTGAAAAGGGCCGTCAGACGGGGAGGCGGCTGAATTATTTGGGAATATTGTACCTACCATGGTATTTGATGACTGATACTTATTCAAGGATTGGTGAACGAAAATGTTTACAAAAGTATTCATCTGACTCAATCAGTAGAAGGATTTTACTGAATTTCATCGATTCAATGTCTGATAGGGCTTCAGCGGTTAGAAACAAATAAAGATGGTACTACAAAATGTTGAAAACTTAGAGAAAAAATTCCTTTTTGCTATACTATAGCAAATAATTTAATAAAAAAATGCGCTGCGATAAATAAACATACAATAAAATAACTCGGCGCTGTGCCCCAAGCCCGGTTCTGAACGAAGGAGGCATAGAAAGTTTCCTTCTGGCGGTATGACAACGCAACGTCTCAGGGAGTAGATGGTGGAAGTGCAGGAATTTTGCAGTCTTGCAGATTACCCACTGAGGAAGTTATCACCACATCTAACAGTTAGGTACAAAATGCAAATCCAAAAATGAGGAGAGGGAGGGATTTAAGGTCCGGTACGGGTAACCGGCGTTCACTGATGACTAGGTCGAGTTTAATTTTGAGGCTATAGGACGTCTACGCAGTTGAGACGAACTCCAAAGTGCATGTATAGAATTCTCTGAAATGGATCCTTTGCAGAGACCTGGAATTCCCAGGCTCTGTGCATCTCGAGCAACTTCCAAAATTCTATTACAAATCAATGATGCTCAATGATGATCGCTCCTGCAACTACCATCACTTATGTATTGTGGTGAAGTTATGAATGTCAAATTGCAAGGTCAGCAGATTTGCTTTTGCGTTATTGGTTTGGGTGACTGAAGAGATCCAACATGAAAAGTTACTCCAGAGCTGACCAGAATGCAATGCACGCGTGGAGCTAGCGGAGCTTTTTCAGATCACTCATGACAGTGTAGTTTTCGGTAATGGAAACAAAAGATTGGGTTGGACTTTGGGGGTTATCAAATTGGGGTGATGAGTGTATTAACGTTGCAGCTACTCGCTATGTCACTTTACGGGGCATTAATTTTGCAGATGTTACCGAAGAGGAGGTTCGACAAGCCATAAACAGCTCGAAAAACTGGAAGAGTGAAAGTCTGGATCGGGAACAAAACTTCTGGAATTTCCAACCTTCCTGACTGCGGTCATTAGTGGAAGAGTCATTGCGCAGCTCGAGGCCAATACCATTTTGTCCGAGCAGCAGAAGGGCTGCCGAGTCGGGTCAAGGGGTGGCAAAGAGTAACACATTATCGAATCAGTAACTGTGAGACAAGCAACGACAAGCCAAGGAAATCTCTTTGGTTGATATATGGATTATGCCAAGACTTTTGACGGCGTCCCGCACACCTTGCAAATCGAGTCCTACATCTGCATTGCATTGATATGAAACTAATAAAGGTTTTGGCGGCAGTCATGGAAGGATGGTGTACTATCTTATCAGTGGATTCATCTGAGGGTGGCAATACCTCAGAGCCCATCCGTAGACGCATCCTATACATTGCCTTAAACCCTGTTCCTTTATCTGGGCTCATCAGCATACAATGTAAATAACATAGCGGATTTTGCACTTGCTTGCCTTTCACTGATAAACTTTTCGTTAAATAAAACCTTATTAAAATGGATTCTTTATCTCCCTGTATCTCTGTCTTCGCCGTTTTTTTTTGGAGAGATGGAAATCTTCAAGATACTGTTGGACATGCCAGGGTGTGCCCGTGGAACCATTACAAGGTATTACATTATAGCGGAGTTAGCTCACCCTAGCTTGGTATCCCTTTTTCGATATATATGGCTTGTAACCTAACATGTTTCCGTTATCCGCACCAGCTTTTTGGTTCAAGCATCTCTCCTGGAGTTCCTCTTTTCTTCCACGAGTCCTGTACGGCCTTCTGCTCTGGTTCTTCGGGGACCCATTGCCATGTAGACAATTGGGTGATCTGCTCAATTAAAACTTGTAGAGGTATTGGCCATATCGAACATGTCCCATGAGAAAGTGGGTAAGATTATAATTAACCTCGACATCGTCACTCCAATCAATCCTTAATGATAGGGAACGTCTGCCAAAATCTCAATCGGCATGTTGCTTCATTTTGAACCGATTCTGGAGGCAAAGCACATCCTTAGGGTTGTCCTGCTACAAACTGCATTCAGTTGATACGGAGCGTATACATTCCCAATTTGAGTTGAATAAAGCACGATTGTAATCACTACCCTGCGATAAGTATACCGCAACATTCTTACCAGGGCCACAATCGTGGCGGATGCTTTGTCACAAGCATGCTGCGCTTTCTAACTTTTAATTCGCTTATGGCGCTAGGTAATAAAGACTGCTTCCGTTTTTCCCCTCATGTATCAATTCAGCACTATCTCACCTGGCTTTTACAGCACTGGTTGTTTCGCATGAATATCAGCATTCTCTAGATGCTAAGCGGCTATAACCAATGCTATATCATCTGCATAACCCACCACCAATCCATCAGTATGCATGATGTTCCACGCCAGTTTGCCTAGAATGGATCCTTGCGAATACAACGTACTCCTAGGGTCCATCGTAGATGTCAGACCAAAGACCTCTTGCTGCTAAATGGTTATCGACAGATGAGACTGATGGGAACACGAATCATTGCCGAGGACTTCCGAGGATCCCATCGTCGCAGCTGTTTTCACTGTTATGTTTCCGACCCTAGGTCGGAGAAATTATCAACGGTCTCAAAGCTGTAGTCTCGTATCTTTATTGTTCTCGTTTGGCCAGTAACATTTGATGTTGTTGGTTGTTTGGTTTTGGTGCTAACGTTGCCAGCATATGATGTGCTCGTTACCATAGGCTAGTAGTTGTGTGGGCTTAAAGAGGATAGTGCCTCTCGCATTTACATCTCCATCGTAAACCACTTTTTGCAGGACCACGTTAAAGAGGACGCATCCTCTTGTCTTAGACCGTTGTTGACGTTGACTGGTCTCGGGAGTAATAACGTTGCTTTCATTTGGCCTCGCACAGCCTAGTCAGTCTTATCAGTTTCATTGGGATACTGAATTCTCTCATGGCCGTGTGCACTTTTACCCTGGCTATACTATTATTGGCAGCCTTGAAGTCGATGAATAGGTGGTACTACTGATAGCCATTTTCCAACAATTTTCCTATCGCTTGCCACTGTTGCTGAGTTACCTGGGGAGAAGTCCCTTTGGTATGGGCCAATGATGTTCTGGACATATGGGGCTGTCCGGCCTAGCACGATAGTGCAGAATATCTTATAGATGGTACCCAGCAACGTGATACCTCCATAGTTTCTGCACTGTGTGTTATCTCCCCATTTAGTTGTAATCTCTCTATTCAGATGTGCCGCGTTACCAATCGTCAGGCATTAATGCGCTCACCCACACCTTGAGTATATAATGGACCGCTTGGTGTTGTTGGTCGCCTCCATATTTAACCGGTTTGGCTGTAATTCCATCACCTCCTGCGGCTTAATTAGAAATTTTTAATGGAAAATGTCGAATAGAGTACTGAAAAGTACTGAGTACTGAAGAGTGGAAAAATTAGTCTTGCCAAAACCTTTAATAGAACACCGGCAGTTGCATACAAGTTGTTAGAATTTGCAATTATGATGGACGCATCGAGCGTAGATATTCAAATGGCTAGTAAAAAATTACAACAAAATATATCGAAAGAAGAATGAAAGTATCTCAGCTAAAGATCCACTGATTCCAGCTCCAGAAACTTTAAATGAAGTTGTTTTGGAAAGGAAAACAATATCATCTTTATCCACTATTCGCAAAGTGTCTATGATTTAATCTACCAAAAAATAAGTCGGAATACCGGAAGCTGGCGATTCAGGTATAAAGGTTTTGTTTTCATCTTACATGAGAAACTTTCTAGGCATATTTTCTCATACATGCTACAGATATAGATATCATGCTCACCGTAAACAAACAAACGTTGCCTACTACCGAATCTTGTATTCTATGTGCATGTATATAAATTGATGTACAGCTCCATTTACATACATATATAAATACGAACATATGTATGGCTGGAGTAATTGCCATTGATATATAAATGATTAAAAAACTAAAACGTTTTCCTCGACCTCCCATTCACGTGAACTCATTTCGTATTGCATTGACGAACTGATATGCTACGATGACGTTTTATCATAGTATGCACAAAATTCACGCCAAATTTAAAAGCTTCAATTTCCATAACCTCGTTAATAATAGGTGGATTTCCTTCAAACTTCCCAGTTGTGCCTTACGTTATCCCTTATGCAAGTGCCAAATTTTATAGTTTTAGCATGAACTTATGGCTAAATTTCTAAAATATGGTGATATACTATTATTAACTTTATTTGTGCAGATATCGGAACGGGATGTATTTTGAGGCCTAGATTTCGTGTAGATACACCTCTGTGTTCTCGGTTTATCGGTTGGATAGGTTCTGAGTACGAGACCTGTTTTATTTTTTGGGGGTTGTATTTTGAGACCTCACCTTCCACTCAATATCAAATATGGGACCAGTTTCGAAAAGTACTAATCGAGCCCTTTGATTTAATACCCCACACGGCCACAGTCTGTAAAAAAAAATGTTGCATCCTCGATTCATATGTATGGGGAGCCCCCCTTAAACGCAAAAACAAAATGGTGCCACTTTTATGTACAATCAGTTCAGTGGTTTTCGAATAAATCAGGCGGAGAGGCGGACAGGCAGACATCGACCCGATTCTAGTAAGCTTTTGTTTCACACAAAACCTTAAACAAGTCGGAATACAGGTGGCTCGCGCTTCGGGTGTAAAGGTTTTGTGTTCATCTTATATAAGAAATTTCAACGCACATTTTTCTATCCTTATATACTACAAATCCAACATACTTCTTCATATTTTTCCAAACTACAAGACATACCTACATATTACAGCCGTAGATGTTACGATCACCCTAAACAAACAAACTGCCTATTTCCGAATACTGTACACATATATGCACGTATATAAATTGATCGTACCCATATTTCCGATTTACTTCTTATATCTATCTGAATTAGGCACTACCCGCAAAGTCCATTAGCACGCATATACTATCATATATACCCACATACACACATGTCTCGTTGGAATTGATTGATTGATATTTATATACAAATGACTAAAAAACTAGAACAAAATAATTCTTTTCCACCCAATTCATACGAACTAACTTCGTTGTGGTTCTTAGCCGGAAGGTTAAGATTATTTGTTATCTTACTTTGGTTAGACCGGTGCTCACCTACGGGTGTGCTATCTGGTTTAATTTGAGTGCTAGCCAAATGGAGAAAATAAGGATCTTGGAAAGGAAATGTCTGCGTGCTTGCACGGGGCTTAATAGGACTGCTTCGTCAAACTATGAACACTATATAACTAATGAAGTGATATATGCAGCTGCTGCTGTGCCAAGAATCGACACAGTTATCGTCAGATTGACACGAAATCATATAGTACGATCTGCTTCGCATGGTGACAACCCTTGGGTTTCACAGCCATTCTACCCAAATGATGGGTATTTCGAGAAAACTCTCACTACAGGCTTCATTCCTCCCGAAGCGTTCGTGTATCTTGACAGGAATGGTCTAATTATTGATTCTGCCGGTGATCCGGTTATGTATCATATACATAGACGGGCCACGGACAAAAGGATAGAATACCCCCCGAATTTGACAGTGGGGGCTCCGAGATTCGACTGGAGATACTCCAGAGCGAGAGCAATTTATATTAAACAGGATGAAAAAAAGAAATCTTGGTACTGGTGGCTGCGGGCTGCCGGTTAGCGGTGGCCGTGCTCAGTTTTGCCATTTGTTTCTTGGTGGGGCTATGTAAATATGTACATATTGAACGGGTGCTGATTTTGTCTCCAGTTGTAACTTATAAATACATACGTTATTATTCTTTGTTTTTTTTTGTATGGATGTTATTGTAAAAAAAAGAAAAAATGTATAATATAAAATATATAATTATGATAGTTTTAACAACAATAATTTAAGTTAAAAGTATCTTTTGAAGGGATCAAATATTTATTATTACTTTTATATTTCTTTATTTGCCACTAAGGCCAAGTGAATTCTGTCGGGTTTTTGACCATTTCCCGACAACTTATTGTAAAATTAGATTTTTATTTCTTACTGTTTCTCTTCTCTCCCTGTAAATTGTTATTCGAAAACTTTGAGAGCCCACTGTGGTCATTAAATTTAAGTTATTTTTGTTATTTTAAAAGATTGTTTTTATTGTTCATTTTTCCAAACTATATACTATTGCTACCTATTTCTTAAAAATAAAAATGATTTTAAAAACGAAACAAAACAAACTTTGTTGTGGTATTGACGAATTGATATGTGATGATGACGTTATGCAGGTTTTAGAGTGCACGAAATTCACAAAAAATTGTAAAGTTTAACACTCTATAACCTTGTTAATAATAGTTGGATTTTCTTCAAGCTTGATCGAATTGTGCACCATGTCCTTCATTACACCTATGCTTAATTTTGTACTTCCGCGATGAACATAAGCGGGGTGCCGGGTAAATTGCTAAAATGTGGAAATATACTATTATTAACTTTATTTGTGCAGACATCGGAACCGGATATTTCTTGAGGCCTAGATTTCATAGAAGTGCACTACTGTGATTTTTTTCGGATTCTGAGAACGAGACCTGTTACATTTTTTGATCGTCATATTTTGAGCCCTCACTCCCCTATGTTTCACCCAATATCAAATATTGAACCAGTTTCAAAAAGTACTAATTGAGAAATTTCATTTGATATCCCACATGACTACATTCTGTGAAAAAGAATTTTGCGGCCTCCTTTCACCTGTATGGGGAGCTCCCCCTTAAACTTAACATGGCGCCAGTTGCTGCATGTAAAGGGAATGGCAGATCACACACTCTTACCAATTTTCGTGCCAGTCGGTCCAGCCGTTTCCGAATAAATCGGGTGTGACAGGCAGACAGGCAGACCGACGGACAGACAGACAGACCTGTGAGGAGTGGCCAGATCTCCCATCAGGCGCGACCCCAGCTGGCGGATTGGGGCATACCTATTGATGTGTAAATATGAGTTCATGCACTTTTCTTTTCTGACTGTATATGGGCTAGTGTTTGTTCATCTCTGGTGCGCGGACCAAAATGGCTATGGGAAGGATACCCAGAACATAAAACCACCATGGAAGACGAGAGAAGGAGTAAACTTACGGTGCAGGGGCTCGGAACCCCAGTACCGGCGGCGGGCTCCCGGCCGTCGATACCCCTCGACGACATATAATGTTACAAGTGATTTGGATCTGGAGAAGGAAGTGTTCAAGCGAAGTACGACCTTACCGAGAACACCAGTAGCAAGAACAACCAAGGATGAACTGAAGACGGACCGTTTGACGACGAAAGCTGTGACAACACCCACCGCATATGTTGAAGATGCGCGACAGCAAGAGGTGCTCCAGGAACAAGGAAGAGATCCATTCAGAAGAAGCTCGTCAACTTTGAGATCTCCACCAACGACGAAGGCGATAAAGGATAAAGTACAGGCAAGGTCAGTAAACGCCAAAAGTGAAGGAGTGTATAGAAGGAGCAACCCTGTCGGGGCTTATAGGGAGCAGAGTCCCGATCCGGAGGATCGGAGGGGCAAAAATAGTTGAGCTGTCCGAGTTTATCAAGGATAAGCACAACGTGCACCAAGCCATAAAAAATATGATTACGGCTATTAG
Source organism: Hermetia illucens (assembly GCF_905115235.1). Taxonomy (NCBI): domain Eukaryota; kingdom Metazoa; phylum Arthropoda; class Insecta; order Diptera; family Stratiomyidae; genus Hermetia; species Hermetia illucens. The sequence continues at coordinate 133,341,671 of NC_051849.1, read as the reverse complement.
AGTCCTCTATAGTATATCGCAGATGGAGGAAAGGAATAATAAGGATACGCCGAACCCTGCTGTGCCAACAGTATCACAAGCGACCCAAGGGACGCCTAACCGTACTACCATCGAATCACGGCGAAATAAACGAGTACGTGAAAAATGGGGGTATCCTTTAAATAATCAGCAGGCGCCTAAGAGAAAAATGGTGGACAGGACATTCTAAAAACCAGCACCAACAGCTCAGAAGGAGGAAAGCGTACAGCGAATGTAGGAAAGTCGACCAGCGTTGCGAAGCCCAAGACGAACGAAAACGATGGATGGACTAAAGTTACCAACAAAAAAGCGAAACGAAAAATAAAAGTGCGAACTCGTCCAGGTGCGATTGTTATCTCCAGTAAGGGCAATCTGTCAAAGCAAAGCAAAGGTCAAAGCAGATCCCGACCTAAAAGATCTGAGCGGAAATGTGAACAGAATCCGAAGAACCCAGAAAGGAGATCTCATGTTTGAGCTGAAAAGATCCAGCGTGGGCAAAGCTGATGACTTTCGCACTCAAGTGAAAAACTCACTTGGGGAGAATGCCGCAGTGCGTGCTCAAAAACATGAGATCTATATACAATGTAAGGATCTCGATGAAGTGACATCGAAAGGCGAAATTTGTACTGCTCTGAAGGAGCAATTCATGATGAAAGACCTTACAGAGGAGTCTGTTGTGGGCCTACGAAAAGCCTATGGTGGCACTCAAATGGCCACAATACGAGTACCATCGGAGGCAGCGCAGATGTTTTTAGCTCCAATCGGTCCGATCGATGCAGAAGGTGTGGGGAGAAAGGCCATATTGCCAGAGAGTGCAATAGGGACCCCAAATGCCTATTGTGCGAAGCAAAAGAGGGACAGGATAACCGGCACTTTGCCGGAAGTGTCAAATGTCCGGAATTTAGGAAGGCGTTCACTGCAATGAGAAAATGAGGTTTATTCAAATAAACCTCAATCATTGCAGGGTCGCTCAGGATTTACTTGATCAGACCACGTTCGAATCTGAGATGGAAGTTGCCATCGTAAGTGAACCGTATAGAAACCGTCACGGTGGCATATGGGCCACAAATTCGACTGGTGGGCTTGCGGTCGACAGGCCATACAATGTTCTGCAAGTCAGGCAGCCAGTGGCTTTGTGAGGGCGAAAATAAGTGGTGTATATGTATACAGTTGCTACGCCCCACCAAGTTTGACACTGTCGGAATTCGAGCAAATGCTTGATAATCTTGTTCTCGACGCAAGGGGACGAAGTCCAAAGGTGATTGCTGGTGATTTCAATGCTTGGGCCCTAGAGTGGGGTAGCAGAGAATCAAATGCTAGGGGGCGCAGTTTATCAGAAACTTTTGCGCAGATGGACATGGTCTTGGCTAACGAAGGTGCTGAAAACACCTTTCAGGAAGGGGGGTCAGGCTCGGTTGTAGACCTTACCTTCGTCAGCCCTTCGCTGGCGCGTGGTATGTTCTGGTGCGTCAGCGAACGCTACACCCATAGCGATCACCAGGCAATCTTCTTTGAGACATGTGTCGAGCCACAGGGCAAAGAGCTATCATGCCCGAAACCGAAAAAGATTTCAGGCTGGTCTGCAAAATCTTTGGATGAGCAGACCTTCATAGAGGTGTGGTTAGATCAACCTGATAAGGCAGGCGTCTCTACGGAAAGAGCCGTCCATCTAGCTCAATGCATCGCCAAAGCATGTGACGCGTCTATGCCTAGGAGGTGCTCATTCGCCAGTAGAAGACCAAACTACTGGTGGAATGATGAACTGACCGGCCTTCGATCAGCCTGCCACCGAGCCAGAAGAGCGGCTCAGAGGGCGGTAGGTAGAGTCGATCAGGGGCAGAAAGACTACTCCTATAGAGCAGCCCGCAAAACCCTCAAGCTCGCCATCCAGCGTAGCAAGAGGAAATGTTTAAGGAGCTCTGCTCAGAAGCGGACATAAACCCGTGGGGGATTGCTTATAGAATCGTGATGGGACGATTCAGAGGCCGTTCCTCTCCGCAGATCACGTGCCTTCTGAATGCACGGCAATTCCTCCTGTCACCAGAGACGAACTGCTGGAGATCTGCGGCAGAATAGGAGACAATAAAGCACCGGGTCTGGACGGAGTACCAAATAAGGCCCTTAAGCTTGCCGTGAAATCCAGGCCGGACATGTTCGCTGAGTTGTTCGAAGCGTGCATGTCCGAGGGAATATTTCCAGCGGTATGGAAGCGGCAGAAGTTGGTGCTTCTGCCTAAGCCTGGTAAACCTCCAGGTGACCCATCCTCATACCGACCCATATGTCTTTTGGACACGGTGGGGAAGACGTTAGAGCGGGTAATCTATAATAGATTACTCCCGGTAGTTGAGAGCCAAGGCGGCCTTTCAGATCGGCAGTATGGGTTCCGTAAAGCCAGAAGAACCATTGATGCCATCAAATTGGTTACTGGCTTGGTCGAAGATGCAATCCACGGAAAGGGTGGTACCAGCAAATATTGCGTGGTAGTAACCCTGGATGTGAAAAATGCATTCAATTCGGCCAATTAGAATCTAATTCGGAAATCCCTAGCGAAGGTTGGTATTCCCGCCTATCTCGCTGCTACCGTCGATAGTTATTTAACTGAAAGGAGGCTCTAGTACGACACTGATGACGGACCGCAGGAGTATGTCGTTTCCGCGGGTGTCCCACAGGGCTCCGTATTGGGCCCACTACTGTGGAACATCATGTACAACGATGTACTTAATCTTCCCCTTCCGGAGGAAGCCACAGTGGTGGGTTACGCTGACGACATTGCACTGGTTGTTGTCGCAAAGCATCTCGAAGATGCGGAGTTATACTCAAGCGAGGCAATCAGTGCTGTTAAAAGTTGGCTAAAGAGCTCAGGTCTGACACTGGCGGAGGAAAAAACAGAAGCGGTCCTCATCACGAAGCGCTGGAAGAGAAACTACGCCTGTATAAGAATCGGGAATCATATCATCACTTCCAAGCCGATCATCAAATACTTGGGGGTGGTGATAGACAGGAAGCTCAGTTATAAGCAACACGTTCAGTATGTTTGCGATAGATCGTCCACTGCCAGTATGGCCCTGGCCAGGATGATGCCGAACGTTGGAGGGCCACGGCATACCTCTAGGTTGCTTATAACCAGGGTGGTGACCTCAATTATGCTCTATGTGACCCCAGTTTGGAGGGAGGCACTGCAGATGTCAGTTAACACTAACAAACTGACTGCAGTAGACAGGAGGACAGCCTTGAGGGTATGCTCTGCCTTCAGGACTGTCTCAGATGATGCAGCAATCGTCATCTCTGGAATGATGCCGATTGACATCTTGGCAGATGAGATGGCGAATATATACAATACGAAACCAACCTCTTTATTATCGCGAACGAAGAAGACTGAGAGGGAGAGATCCATAAATAGATGGCAAGAGCGGTGGGAACGCTCGGGAAAGGGTCGGTGGACTCACAGGCTCATTCCTGCCATCAAGGAGTGGTTGGAGAGACGACACGGTGAGATTAATTATCTTCAATACCTTCACAGGTTTAAATTGGAGACCTCACCCGATTGTCCAGAGCATGTATTCTTCCACTGTCCGAGATTTGTGGAAGAAAGGAGGAATCTAGAGGAGACTTAAGGAGAGGTGCTGGTACCAGAAAATCTGGTGCCGAAAATGCTAGCACATCAAGAGAATTGGGATGCGGTCAACTATATGATCGCGTCTATTCAAGATAAATTGCGAAAGGCAGAGGAAAGGAGAAAAGCGCGGTCATGTGCGCCGCGTGTGGAAGAAAAGTGACAAAGCTAGAGTGAGCTGACTCCGCCCCGTGATGTTATACCTTATGGTGGTTCCGCGGGGCAGGGAGGGAGGCGGGGGTGGTTTTAGTGGGTAAAAATTCCACACGCTGGTGTGTCCAAACCAGTGTCTTTTGAAGACTTCCACCTCCTCAAAAGACAGACAGACAGACGGACAGACAGACATCGAATCGATTCCAATAAGGTTTTGTTTCACACAAAACCTTAAAAATGTTTTCGGCAGATAATGTTACAAAACCGGAAAGCTTTCGGCATGTGATACTTTCGACAAATGAATCGATTATTAGCTTTAAGTATAGTGATGGTCAGTTGTACGTTTGATACAAACATGATAGTGTTGTCTTCTAAATATATAAAACCAATCCTTAAGTCCGATGACAAGGACTTGGTTGGTTTAGGGATGTATTTCAGCCAATAGGGTGACCAAAATAATTGTACTGCAAGGTACGACAAATTTTCAAGCCTATATTAATTTGATGAAAAATGTCCTATTATCCAATTAACAAGCACAAATGGTGTCAAAATAAATGAGGAGAATATTATGGTGTTGGAGTAGCAACTTCAAAGTCCTAATTTAACGCCCATCGAAAGTACTTGGGCATAACCAACAGCGAAAATGAATGAGAGAGGTACCCGAAATTTGACTGAGCTGAAGATCATAGCAATTTTGTTTTGGCTTACTTTTAATTCAGAAATGCTATCCTTACCAAGGCGAAAAGAATTTCGCAAAATAATGGCGGCATTTGTGGAGTTTAAAAATGTTGTTTCCTTATTTATGACTCATAAAATTTTCCTGTTTCCGTCTATTAAGAGGTCGGGTATTTTGAATTGAATTGCATTTTGTGACTTTTTAAGGCTTTCTATGCAACAAAACCTTATTAAAATTAACTATTAGTTAAAATCAGTTCAATGTCTGCCTGTCTGTCACACCCGATTTACTTGCAAACAGTTGAATGGATTGTCACGAAATTCAGTGAGAATATGTGATCTGTGTGTTTTTACGTAGTGGCCCTTTTTTGTGTTGAGTTTGAAAGGGGTCCCCATATATGCGAACGGTGGTTTGATACGCTGGATGTGGATTGAAAAGCCTCACGACTACATCCAGATCAAGCCTTTGATGAAGTGAAATGGCGAAACCGATCAAGACGAGCCGACTCCATATGTGAGCGGGACAAAGGCTAACGAAAAGGAGAAGAAGAAGAAGCTGACCTGCTCATAGCACATTCGCAATTTCTTTGGTCGACGTTGTATCTGCAATCAAAGTCGAGACTCAATTTCGGGTACCTTTATAACCAGGCTTATGAGACCAGGTTGTAACTTGAAGAACCAGTAGATTCTTCTCTGTTTTGTGATGCAGAAAATCCTTTACCCACTGTTTGCTTCTTTGCATTTGCTAGAGGACACCGCGAGCAAAATAAAATTTAATAGCAATCTTAAACTGCCCTGAAGCAAAAACCAGTCATGCTGTCCCCATAAATCGCCTATTCAATGGCTTCCCGCCTATGGCGGTCGTAGGTTTTAGCGAATCTGAACACATTCTCCAGAGGCAGAGAGTGTGCAGATTCTTCATTGAAGAAAACCTTGTCAAGGTGTCTTCGTCTGAGATCTGAGGAGGCCAGCAGCTGTATAAAAAGTGCAGGGCCGCCTCCTCCTTCTCCTGACATTAACTGCACATAGCCGAAACCACTACCCCAATCTTTTTCATATGGTAGTTCAAGGAGCACTCCACTTCTTAAGGGACAACAAAAATGCCGCTCTAGTCGCCTAGGCTCTTTTACAAGGATTTTCTCCACTCGGCTGCGTGAATCCTTGCAATTTCACTCTTCAGAGCAAACTTGACATGGTCGGATTCCAACAGCTGGTTCATGCCCTACTATTATGGATCCAGAGCCTCGGCCAGCCAGTCTATCAGCCTCCTCATTACCAACGATGTTAGAGTGCCCCGGCACCCACATCAGCAATGTTTCGTTCAGTCGCCCACATCATCTGGCTTGATATGTCGTCGCTATTTAGTGCTGATAATGCCGTCCGACTGTTGAAACAGATTTGAATGTTGTGACCCCTCCATTTTTGCCGCAGACATTCTTCTGCTGCCAGTTAAATGGCATATATCTCCGCCTGGAATATGGTCGTCATTTTTTCGAGGCATCGGGCCAGTTTAATAATCGCATTGCCCGGCCATTTGTCGACCATTCTTCTCTTTCGGTGATTACAACAGTGTATGCCTTTTGATAAACGAATATGATCGGTCGGTATCAGGGAAACCCGATGTTTGTCACGGAATTTCCAAATAGACGCATGATCATGTGATTGGCCGCCTTTCCACGTCCCAATGGTATCGAGTCTATATGCGTCATTGGCTGCTTTCCGTTTCACGTCCAAGTGAATGGGGACTTAGGATAGCTTCAAGTGCCGCAGTCGGCGTAGTACTCATTGCTCCAGTGATACTTAGGCAACCACGGCTAGGTCATCCGCAAATGCTTGCGTGAAGACTTTTTTGTCCTCCAGGAGCCACAGCAGTGTATCCATTACCAAGGGCCATAACAGTGGAGGGAGATCCCCTCCCTGTAGACAGCCTCTAAGATAATCCACTTAATAGACTTCTGGCCGACCGATATGTGGATTTTTCTCCAATCTAGCATGTGAAGGATCCAACTGATTAGCGGCGGTTCGATTCCATGCTGTCTTGCCGCATCATAAATTGCCGCGAATGAAGCATAATCGAAGGCACCTTCGATGTTCGTGAATGCGCCTAAGGCGTATTCCTTTTCGGACATCGCCTTTTCAATTTTTGCTGTAAGTTCATGGAATGCTGTATCCATGGATTTGCATTTGTGGTAGGCGTGTTGTCTATGGCAAAGTGGCCACTTAGGGGTGTGTGTACCCCTTATGAACCGATCTACTAGTCCTTTTAGTAGAAAGAACGTTAGACTGATTGATCGGACGATTTTTGCGTCGGTTGCGGTGGGTTTTCCTGGTTTGGGAATGAATAACATCTTCATATCACGCCATTTAATTGGAATATAAACATGTGCTAGGCATGCGCGATGTATATTCCAAATGTGTAGACCCAGGGCATCCCTTCCCTCTATTACTAGTGCGGGAATGATGCCAATCGAACCTGCAATTTACCGGAAAACTACTTGTAAGTTCAATATATAGACGATAATATAGAGCACAATTCTGCAAAGTTTCAACGCAATCGGACTATTATTAACAAAGTTATAGAACGTCAAACTTTCGCATTTCAGGTGAAGTTATTGCACCCTAAGACGCCGCCGGGCTCAATAGAGACGCTTAGGTTTGCCTTTTTGGATTTTGTTTAGATATTTGCATATCAGTGTCAATTACTCGAGATGGACATGTGTATGTATGTGCTAATAAAGCAGTGGGTAGCAACTAATACCTGACTACCAGCGGTTTTTAATTCACGTACATAACATATATATGAGAAGATGAACACAAAATCTTTATACCCGAAGTGCCCAACTTGCGGTATCCCGACTTGTTTGTTTCTAAAAATATGGATTAGAAATGGATCAACTACCGCGTTTGAAAGGGGTGAAGACTTCCTGTTAAGTTCATCTGTTCACCTGTTTCATTCACTCTTAAAAGATTTCACAATTTTCAGATCCCGTTTTGAGAGGACTAACGAATAAGCATACAGTAATTAAAGATAAATAAACAAAAACTGTTTGCTTAGTCTTGATTAATTTAATGCAACCATATTAACAGAAATATTTTTTAAACGTTATAATCAACGTTCAATTATTTATGGCTCCACCACGTTTAACGTAACATTCATGCTACAAACATATTTTACTTCCAGGTACACAAGCTACCTGCAGGACGACCATATTCTTTGTAGTCCAGCTTCCGATTGAAATCTATTTTAGCAAGTGCACTTGAGCCCGTTAAGTGACCGCGCACAAACTCTTTTAGAATTCTGAAAACGTACTCTCGCCTAAGCGAGCCATGCAACAAACACTGAAAACCTCAAAACTTTACACTTTCGCAGCTTAAGCGCTACAAAGGAATCAAAAAGTACAAATCTCAAAAGAATTTTTAATAAACGCCGTGGAGTGACTTGGCCTCGATAAGTGGCGGCCACTGTTGCTAGCAGGCTAGCGAAATTATTTTAGCATCCTCAAACTTAAATCCCTACTTGAACAATGACCGCAACCGCACGAATTTCAGAAGGTATCCGTCTAAGGCAAACTACTTCAGACAAGGACCCATAATTAAGTATGCTTTATTCATAGTTGCCTAATCCTTTTGCTAATTACGAAATAACGCTGCCGCAGCGTGCTCTTTAAGAGTGGCCTGGAGGTAGACGAGCTTGTTTTAATTCAGGACGAGCACAAAGGCTGCAAGCTGCTTTAGATTGAAGGACTCGCGGAGCCAACATAAAAGATGAAAATCTTGAAGGAGCGTAAGTGAGTGAGAGGGATCCTTTGCTGCCATGTTTTTTATGACATGACCAGTTAAAGATGAGAACATAATTTCGTCCTTTCTGTCCGTCCTGTACCCAGCAGCTGGTACGGGCGACCACGAACTGCTGCGAAAGGGTTGTTTCCAGCTAGTCGGGCTTCACCACCGCCGCTACTTACCCTTGAAACAAAGCGTTCTTGGGTGGACTTGATCTACTCTGGGTGACTTGCAAGCGAAATGCCTTTGTCAAGGAGATTAAACGCTTCCGTGGCTTTAATCATAATCATGGTAATTTCGTTCAGAACAAACTTTTAGGTCTGTGTATTTGACCTAGTGAATGGGGCTGATAAACAGAAAATGACTTCAGTGGGAATGGGCGAGGAGCAACGGGTAAAATGTTCGGACGCATTTCCAAGTGGCTTTCTTGGATTCGCCCTCGACATTCTTTGACTCCAGAATTTCTTCATTATGAAAATTGTCCCATGGGAGTGAAGACAAACACAATTGCAAAATATGTAAATTTTTATTACTCCTCTTTCGCCGGGATTGAGGAAAAATTCAAATTTTAGGCAAATTAATGTAAGGATTTCGAGCACTTAATTATTTATTATTTCTTCTCTATGAAAATTTCATCAGAAATTTATGTTGCGCGTTTCACTTGATTATCTCTCGCGTAGATTTGCCCTTTTATTGCGGAAGCATTAATTGCGATATATATTGTGTACTTATGCCATAAGATTTGTGTGTGTACATAACTACAAGTTTATAGACCATAAACGAGCACTTACTGGAGGTATCCAGCTTAGAACTGCCTCTGTAGTAATTCTTTTCATTCATAATTTATGTAGGGCCTAATAATATGTTACAAAATCCTGCGGTACTACTCTCGACACAACTCCTCGTTAACGTTAAGGGTGAAATTCGCAATCATACATATATTTACTTCTATATTTTCTTTAAAAGTACGTTTGTCAAATATTTTTCCTGAGTAGATGTTTTTGGTTTTAATGTGTCATGGTGCACCGTTTCCGTTCTAGCATTTTCGATTGCGCTGACTTCTCCATTGCTGAATGCCATATGTTTAAACTGAGCAAATTAACGCTTTATAGAGAAGAACCTTCAATTCCAGATTCCATTTTGACGTTCTGTGTATTAGTCATTGATCATATCTTGGGCAACTTCGCTTGAATATGTCGTTTCTGACTTAGGCGTTTATTGACGTGGCCACCTAAATATTCAACTTCTTTCCTTTGAGAAATTTTTACCCATTTACTTTTACCGTCGAAAACGTACGCTTCATGCTACCTCACCGCTTGCTCTGAGTATTCTTATAATTCTTCTTCTTTTTTTTGACCTTCGCCCCATTCACAAACGGGTTCGGTCCGCCATTTTGTTTTGTCAAATGCCTCATCTGGATACAGTAACGAAGCTTTCAAATCCCCATCCAGCGTATCAAGTCACCGTTGTTTCGACCAGTCTTTTAGTCGTTTCCCATTGACTTCAACGTTCAGACTAGTCCTACCAAGTGAATTCTCTTTAGCCCGAATTACGTGAGAATTAGAAATGGGCAATTTATGAGTGAGTCCACAGTACATCTAATAAGTAGTACCCACACTCAATGGACCAAACTTGCGAATGCATTGAGGAAGCTTATCCGTATACATCCCGCTCTCCAGGCTTTGGGGGCGATCATGACAGAGAATTCCTTTCAACAACGCGAGGGGAGGGAGGTAGGGAGTTATTAGTTCAGGGAATCACTTGCCATCCACTCCCACTGCCCGTCGAGTTCAACTTTCTTTGCAATAAGAAGGCTCCGAGCATAAGCGCAACATGACTCCAGCTGCCAGCGCTGCTAAACATCTCTCTGATAATGTTGTGTGGAAAGAGCTCTCCTGTGTCTGCATATAGCTGCTGACGAAAGCCGTCTCACCTTTCGCAAGGGAAAAAGGTGTGTTCAGCGTCGTCGGCCACTCCATGGCAGAACACACAATCAGGAGATGGCGACTTACCAATCTTGTGCAGGTAAAGCTGACACCTTCCATGCCCGCTTACAAGACGGGTAAGGAAGTAATCAATCTCACCTTGCGTTCGGTTCAGCCATGGGTCTAAATCGTCGATGAGTCGCGCAGTCCGTTTGCCCCTTGGCTCATTCGAGTTCAATAGAATCTGAGCACATTACCAGCATGAAGGAAGCTGGACATTCAGGAAACTGTAGAAGACTAACATTTACAGAAACCCCGTGAGGGTTGCAGAACATATTTATAATAGAAAGGAAGACCGGAAAATTGTTTGCCTTTGCTCTCCTTGATGAGACTTGCGACCATTTGAGATTTTGCAAGGTTAATTTGCAGTGAGTGTGCTTGGGAAGCTGTTGAAACTATCCACCGTGACTGGCTGTATATTCGTAAAAGTGCAAGGATCGAAGACGCGTTAGCTTTAGTTTTAAAAATTTTGCCAAATATATGAAGTGAGGCTTTCATGAAGTAGTGAAAAAGGACGTTAACTTTTTCAGGAGGGACTAAATTTTGTGGAAAATGTCACTACTGATTGTTTTGACGAGTCGAGTCGAGTCCGTCCGTCTGTCTGTCTGTCTGTCTGTCACAGGCACTTTTCTCAGAAAGGGCTATACCGATTGACACGAAATTCGGTGAGAAGGCGGGAACTGTATACCCCCAAAGACATGCAGTGAGTGATATCCTTCTAGGTTGAATTTAGGGGGGCCTCCCCATTCATGTGTAAAATTTTTTTTCTCCGAATGTAGTCATGTGGGATATCAAATGAAAGGTCTTGATTAGTACTTTTCGAAGCCGGTCTTAGTTTAGAGATTTATTAAAAACGCGGGGAGTGGGAGGGGTGGAAAGTGATGATTTCTTTAACGGACCCATTCTAAACTACCCAACCCAAAAATCTGAAAAAATTCATGAAGCTGCCTCTATATGGTGCCCAGGCCTCAAAATATTCTCCATATCGAGATCTGTTCAAATTAAGTTAATAATAGTATATTACTATATTTTTGGGAAAATTGAGTAAAACCCCCCTTAAGTTTATCCCAGAGTTATAAAAGTTAGTAGTAGTATAAAATATAACATGAAGCATATTATCTTCAAGTTTGATCGAAATCATACTATTAGTAAGAAAGTTACAGTAGCTCAAAGTTGTCTTTACCGTGTAAATTTACAACCCGAAGTACTAAATCTGACATTCTAAATGCATATTCTTAACGGGCTACGTACAAATGGGGTAGTTCTACACTCAAATATACTCACACAAGAAGCAAACAAAACCTTTCATACCTGAAGCGCCCAGCTTCCGGTTTCCCGACTTGTTCTAGTTTGGATTGAAGATTGTTTCGTTCAATAGGACTCGATGGTGGGTTGATCGTTCAAATTAAAGGGTTGGTGGAAATAATAGAAGGAACAACATAAACGACGCAGGAGGTGGTTTCAATTGAGGAAATGTAACCTCTCAAGATTTAATGGCATTGCCGGGAAGAAGGAGTTGGTTTCCTTAGTTGATGATGATGAATGATCCCAAAACCCGTAGTTGAAGGCCGTAAGGTTGTTCACTGTGTTGAATATTATCATGAACTGACGGGATTGCTCGCAAACTGACTGAGACCCGGGATCCCTTGATTAAAAGATGCATGTGAACCCCAAGCCATTGTGCAGTGTTTCAGCATAGGGCGAAGGCATAGAAATCACTTCAGGTTTAGAAATGGAGGCTTCCGTTTGTGGGTGTTTCTCCTCGCGATTCTACTAAGCTAAGGCGCTAACGATACTTGACGGAGTAGTCCCTTGTTCGACAGTTTATGCATTTGGAACTTTCGTCTGACATCCATCACATTTAACGTGACAATACCACCAGAAATTTTTTTTGCAGTGTAATTCTCTCTAGATTTTAAAATTATTTGTCATTGTATTCTCCATGCTAACGGGACTGAGAATTAGGCTATGCAATCCTAAAATCCTCCGCGGGCTCAGTAATAACAATAGAAGGAATCTGGGTGTTCACTTGTTTCCCCTGAGGCACTAGCGATGGTTCTTATTGACGACTGTGTAGTCCTGAGGTATGCTGTATCCGGTATATATGTACATACGACAGATGCATGGAAACATCATATTTTAAACGTTTCGTATAAAACGAGACCTTATTCAAATCGGTTTACGGTCTATTTGTCTGTCACACGGACTTTTCTTCAAAACGATACCATCGATTGCAACGAAATTTGGTGAACATATGGGAACAATGAAATCCCACGCATACAATGAGTGACATAAATTTGCGTGAGTTCTAAGCGGAGCCTCCGTGATATGCAAAAAAGAATGGAAATATTTTCCGCCTATTGTACTCGTGTGGGATGTCAAGTAAATGGTCTCAACGTATTTACTTTTATATGCAGACTTCAAGACTTTCAAGAAAAATGTGCTTTAAGTTAAAGCAAGACAGAAACTATCCAACGAAAAAAATAGGGCAAAGCGCTTTTACGAAATTTTGAAATCCCTTCCCGATAGCAGCTCCAGTAACTAGACAGTTAAATTCACCCCATGAGCACCGAATGCAGTTGCATATAGGATAGCATCCCACATACTATTGTACGGAAGGTCACGGCTCAAATCTCACTGTTGGCAGTGGAATTTACATCGTGCCGATTTTTACTATTATCAAAGCTATATTAGTTTAAAGTTATAAATCGGCCATATGTCTGTTTCTCTGCCTGTCAGAATGTAACCAACGACCTGAATGCCATCCGATTCACTCCGATTCTCATTAATACGCTTAGCCGAATTATTCTTTTCTGCGTTTGAGTAGCGAGATATTTTTTCCATTGACGAGCAACAAGTGGATCATACAAGCGGTCCATGTTGAATTTGGTCATTTATAGCTCTCCATCCCTGCGAGAAGCGGCGCCTTTCCCTGTTCCTTTTTACCACTGAAGGAAGCGCAATCTTTTATAAACACATTACAGCACATTGCCTGAATAGGTCACGCAATATCACCTCACCCGCTGGTGTTTGTAATGGTTTAGAGGATTCGGGGATGATCAGAAGATTATCCAGGACGAGGGCAGAGCTAATCCAAAACCATAAAAAAATGCCTAAATTGACAGTGAAGGTCGGATTGTAAATATTGAAGCAGCGGTGAAGTGTCACGTCAACATGCACTTGCAAACCTATGCGTTAGCCAAGCTCGGAATTATATGGAAGAAAACGACTCTACTGGACATTTGAGTCCCTCATACACACATGTCAATAATTAATATTTCACGTATTCTTGAGCCAAGATAGTATCCCATCGTTCTGTGACTATTGCAAGTGGATTCATCACCTCAGAATCCATCCGCTAACTAGAGGAATCTTCCCTTCTAATGAGTGCCCTGTGCTTTGTATATTGCTGACCCCACCTTCATGGCTACTGAGTAGAGGACATGGTTCAGAAGACAAATACACATCAATCTCAAGTAACATCCAGTTGTTCTACGGTAATGATAACTATCTTAAATATCTGTGGCGTATAGTTGATTTGTTCAGCTAAGAGTGTCAAATGGAATTTAATTTAAACAAGTGGATTATCTAAGCCATCTGTAAAAGCCATCAAAATAGGCATGCGGAATGTAGATACTACTACCAAGCTATGACCAAGGCAGAAGTAGCTGGGAATTCTACAAGAAACCGAAGCGCAAGTTTCTGATTCGAGAACCCTGATGACCCAATTCCTTTGACGTGTTCAGTTGGTGCGGAAATCACATCTTTTGAGGAAAAACAAAATAATAGGATTGAATGCATTAGCAATCCCTTGACTGGGATATGCATTCCGAATATTGCCGTGGACCAAAACTGATGGACCATTATGCCTAAATTCAAAATACATCACAAAATTTCTGCCTTCGAAGGAATGAACTTGTTTCTTGAAAATGCAGCGTAACTTCACCGACAAGTCCACTCGCTACACGCATAAAGAGCAGGCGAGTCCCTCGCATGACATTGCTTTTAAGGAGGATTATGAAATGATTCTGTCCTTCTTCATATTAGCAACATTGGGGGAGAACACTTGGAGAAAAAGTCACTGACTCGGAAAATTATGGAAATTTGGCGTTTGCAGGAGTGGTTGTCAGTTCCCATAATATTGTGAGCTGTGGTTACTGTACCTTAATCCCTGCACCTAAATGTCGAGGGATTCTTACACAGTCTGCTTCAAACCTTGCAGAAGTACACCATTCTGCAAACCTGATCAATGTTGAAGGGGGTTCGACGGATCTTCCCAATAACCTATCGGCGACCGCATTCACCAAAGTTCTTCTATATGTTTTAAGTAGAACAGTTGCATGCCACTTATTAGGTAAAATCGCGCCTCTGCTTAAATTACGACATTTTGGAAATAACATTGATAATAAGAAACCAACATATACGAGTACATATACGTTGACGTTTGATAACTGTTATTCATTTTAAAAGAGCATACACTGGAAAAGGCTTTCGTTAACAAAGGAGAATTAAAACCGAATAAAACAACAAAATTGGTAGTAAAATTGTATTAGTTGAATAAAGAAGTGAATAATATTATAAAGTCTATTCCTCCTCGACAGTAGAGTAGTTAGTTTTATAGTCCAAGTGAAAGCAGATAGCAGCGATCTCGGCTTTTCTATTCTGAATAACAGAGAGTTCGCACAAAATTGCGAAAGATTAAATGAAAATACCAGCCTCAATCAATTTTCACCTCAGGACAACCGCGTTTGTATTCAATGAATCCAATCTACTCAGGATAATTCGATCGAGAAGCTAATTAATGCAAGAGTTTCATAACGAGGCAGACCGAAAACGATCTCGATGGGTTTTATAGTTATAATGGTAACCCTGATGCATCAACACCTTCATCAAATAAAACTACTGCAAATAAACCAGCATCGATTGCTTCACCACCGGCAATTATAATGAAAATCAGGACACTCAACGCCCCAGATGAGGCCAATGTAAATAGATCCCATCTTTTGGCAGCAGATGACGATAAACAACTAAAAATAACTAATAATAATAATAATCGTTGGCGCAACAATCCATATTGGATCAGGGCCTTGAAGTGTGTTAGAGGACTTCATTCAAGACTGTAACGGTACGTTACAATACACTGTAGGAGGCAATGTGGTCAGCATTGCGCTCGTCCGATATTATTACCCTGATTTGACTCAGGTACTCATTCACAGCTGAGTCGACTGGTATTCGACGTTAAATCACGATACAAATCCCACTGCCACAAGTGAGATTTGAACCGCGACCTTCCGTATGACAGCCTTGTGCTCTAACCACTCAGCTATCCGGACACTATAACTACTACAAATAAAACCTCCTCCGATTTACTCTCATGAGCAGAGTAATAAAAGCCACCAAACAACTTTTAGCGATTGCTAGGAAGAAGAATTTTCACATTACTCCTATTATGATGGGTATGATATAGAGGCAGTTCTCTAATTTTTTTCAGAGGTTTAGGTTGGCTTTCGAAAAAAAATAACTTAGTTTTTAAAAATCGTCGCGTGAAATAAGCGATCGTTTTGTAGCCCTGTACTGCTCCCTTTACAATTTATGTCAACGCTAAGGCACTGGAAAGCACTAATGGAGACTTTTCATTTGATATCCCACATCCCTACACTTAGTGAAAAAAAGGAACGCCGTGTGTTGATCTGAATAGTGTTACTTACTGCATGTATGGGGTTCATAGTTCCAACTTTCTTACTAAATTTCGTGTAAGTGGGTTTAACTTTTTCTGAGAAAAGTGCATATAACTGTCAGGCGGAAAGCCGAAGGCACATGAAGGCAGCCAAGCCTGTAATGAATCGATTTGATTAAGGTTTTGCTTTAAATAAAACTTAAAAAATATCGATTTTCTATAGTATATAAAAGCGTGGCTAACGCCTGCGGACGGCTTAGATTAGGCTGCTCCAAGGGCAGAGGAGAGGCAGCGTCTTCTCTGGGACGAAGCCGTCTCCGTCGTCTACTAAATATTAGGGTATTTTCTGAACATTCCTTAGTGGAGTGTAAGGCATCCACGGTTTCTGATGAGACCGCACTTCATTTTCATTATCATCGAACCTAATGCTGTGCAAGTGATAAGGTCGCAGAAACCAGACAAACACAAGGAAAACGCATTCGAACCCAGAACAACGAGATTGGGAGATTGATACTCTACACTATCTACCATAGCGCCGAAATAGAAAAACTTAAAATTTCATAAAATAGAACTTAACATGTTTAACTTAATGGACGTAGTAGCTCCTTTGAGTATTATGACCTTTCAGCTCTCTCCCTGAACCATAAGCCAGTTTTAAAGTTTCACATGTCCAACTATCCACCTGTCTGTCTACGGTATCCATTGTTGTGTAAACTCTTTTCCAACAGGATTTTCATCCAACACGGAATCTTTATAGAGATCCCAGCATAGAACATCCATCGTTAAGAACACTATGTATCATACGTATTCCATATATACGTGTTTCCAGTTTGCGAGCTTTCAATGAACAATATTGACAGTGCAATGTAGACATTGCCTGCAGGAATAATAAAATGACAAAACTACAGCACAACAGGATAAATCTGGGAGATGACGGGAGGATAAAAGTTAAAGGTGAAATTATTGACTCGGAAAAGTAATAACAAAACCGCCACAGAAACTTTCAAAATGGAGAATGGAGTTCCAGCCATCGGGGCAATTTAAACGTAAATTCACAAGTACAGCGTCTACTGAAAAATTTTATTTTTGCAACATTTTAAAATGATTTGCTGGAGATAGAAGTTGGCACTATAGACACTTAATAGTCGTGTGAATAAATAAATAAAACCCCAACTTTGCTATTCCATTTTAGGAGGGTTGCATGTAGCATATTACCTAAAGGACATGTAACCATCACAATTTAAGATCACTTTATAGTGGTGTATATATAGTTTTTCATTGATAAATTTGTGGCGATACTGAAATAACCAGCTCGATTATATTTTTTATTTGGAGCTCAGTAGTACAGTGCGGAACAGGCAGGGACATTCGGGCCACAAAATACGGTAGATTCCGAGATCTGCTCAAATAATACAGTACGTAAAATTTGCTTAGCAGCACACAATTTTTTATTAGTGTGAAATAAAACAGAAATTCATTAAAGTAAATATACAAGTTTTAAATTTAATAAAAATAAATACTAATACTTAAAAAACGTATGCTCAAATTGGAAGAAAAACAAAAATAGTAGCAATTTTTGAAAATATGAAGCGAAATTTGCTTAGCCGCACTACTATTAATTACCGAAGTATCTAAATCTGATCAATAATTTTGGTATTTTAAGTTTCTAGTAAGTAACTGCCATCACTTTCTTTAATTTGTTGAAAAATTCTTTTTGGGAGTAAATTAATTAATATTCGAAGTGTCTTTATGTCCAAATCCAATCCAAGCACCCTTGCAAAGTTGCTGCTTTTAAACTCTATAAAGTTAAATCCTGTCGACTATTTGCGTAAACAGCTCTTGCGAAAATACCTCAAACATTTTCGATTGGACTAAGACCCGGACTTCTCGGTTTCCACTCAAAAAATAATATTGAGCGAGACGGAATTTTTTTTAACGTTTTTGCTACATGACTACTGTCATTATGTTTTTGAAATAGGAATAGTATGCTATCATGTATTTTATTAATAGCTAATTAGAACATCGCCCATGATCTCAGTATATCTTTCTACCTTCATTTTGTTTGCTGTAAAACACAATTACAGTTTTCCGAAATAAGAATATAGTCTCCATATCATGATGGACGCACCTCCGAAGTTGCCGTTCAATCTTGAGGGATCCGCTCCGTAGGTCGGGTCCGTCTAGATTAATTCTTTCCTCACTTGAAATAAAGCAACATTATACCCTTCTTCATCAGAACCATATAATCTTTTAGACAATTCAACCTGTCAACTTTATGAGAAGATATTGGCTGGGGTTTTTTTGGTGGTTTCTTTCCATTTGATGTTTGATGTTTTCTAGTGCACTCGATACTTTCTATTGCAATTTTTACACAATTTGTGACGCTCTTCACCTATTTTTAGTATCTGAAATAATAAAAACTTGTTTTTTTCTATTCGCAAGTGTTGATTTATTAGTCTTGCAAATACCATATTTCGGGAACCACTTTTCCCCTTCATCAGTGCTAACTAGGGAATGATGAAGGGAACAAGTGGTTCCCGAAATATCGATATTTGCAACACCAATAAATCAACACTAGCGAATAAGAAAAACAAGTCTTTATTATCTCAAATAATTTAATGTAAATTTCAAATACCGCGTAATTACAGGTAGACTATTTTTAGTATTTTTAAAGTTTTGTGTAAAACAAAACTTTATTAAAATCGGTTTACTGTCCGTCTGCCTGCCATACGGATTTTTCTCGGAAGCTGTTATAGGGATTGACACCAAATTTGGTGGAAAGGTGAGAACTATGAACGCTCATGCATACAATGAGTTACATCCTTCTACATCTAATTTAAGGGGGGAGCGGTACCTCATTCGTGCAAATGTGAAGTGCAAGTTTTTTTCCCTCGTCATATGTGGTATCAAATGAAAGGTCTCGGTTAGTACATTCCAAAGTCGGTGTTAGTTGTGACATTTATTGGAAAGGTGGGGAGTACGCGGGGTCAGAAGTGATCATTTCTTTAGCGCACTCATTCTCAGAAACGACCCGACAGAAAACTCTGGAAAAAAACAAAAGGCGGTCACTATATGGCGTGAACATATATTATATTATTATAATTTTTATCCATTAGCTTCAAAACCCCCCTTAAGTTCATCCTAGACCTTCGAATTTGCAACAATGTAGACTATAATATTGAGCATAATCTCACCAAAGTTATAATAGGTTATAAAAGTTGTCCCTTCTTTGGAAATTCAAGACTTTCAATGTCAATATCACGCGAAAGAGGATATTCTTACATACTATATTATATATTAAGTGCTACGTACTAAATCTTTTATACCTGGAGCGTCTAGCTTCCAGTTTCCCAACCCCTTACTTAAAATCTGGATTTGTCGCCTGCCCATCTTAATGTTCACTGCCAATTTGAAGTGTAAATGTCGTATTTGTCTCAAAATTTAAAATAATTGTTAATCACTTTCTTCTATCTATTAATTCGGCGACCAATTTCACAATTTGTATTTCGAGTTTCTTTTAAAACCACAATTTCGCCCTTTTCCACTTTTTTTAGGAGGTTCCCCTTTCCCACTCCATTTTAATATATGATATAATCCTTAGAAATTTGTTTTTTCCGAAAAATTTACAGAACACTCAGAATTGAAGAGAACTCACGCGCACTGTTTAAATGGCACTGCGGGCTAAGCAAATTTTGCGCTAAAAAAGTGACATGGGATGCACATATTGAATTTGAAATGTCATTATATTCTTCATTTTGCTGTTGGACTCATATGAAATGAAGGCTAAAGGTTTTACCGTTACTTTTTGTGTTTTACCGTTAATTATTGTGTGCGGCTAAGCAAATTTCGCGCACTGTAGTATATTATTATAAGTTGCTCGAGATAATCTTTGCTATCAGATGCTAGGAAAACATCATCTGCATAAAGTAGTGTGACGGTGTCCATAACAAGAACAAAGAGGAGTGGTGAGAGAGCACTTCCTTGACAAATACCAACAGAAACACGAAGCGGTTTTAATACACCCGCCATACTTCGAACTTTACTTTTCGGATCGTGGTAGAGCAATTAAACCCAGCGCACAAGTTCTTCTGGCACTAAGTGTTTTCGTAAAGCATACCAGATGAGTTCGTGTGACACACTATCAAACGCTTTAGATCCAGAAATGCAATGTAAAGAGGGCGATGCTTCTCACGGTGTTTCTCCATGAGTAACCGCGCAGCGTGTACTGCGTCAGTAGTTTCACAGTTCTTGACAAATCCGACTTGATTTACGGTTATTTGAAAGATGTCACGAATCCGATTTGTCTAGAATACGTTAAAAAATCTTCTCGCTATGGGACTGCAACCGGATCGATAATTTCAATATTCTGCTGGAATACCTTTTTTTCTCCATACTGGAAAGGTTGTATTTTCTTGCCAGTCAGATAGTGTTCTACCTTCCTCAATAACGCGATTGAAGAATTCACAGTGTTAGGTTCCAGCTCTTTCAGAGCTCAGATGCGATGTCGTCAGGTTCTATTGCTTTCCCCAATTTCATCAGTTCAATTGCTTCTTCGACTTCGGTGGCGGTGGAAGATCAGATGTCAGCAATTCTTGCAAAAGTGGAGGATAAACCAATTCTTCAGTTGAAATCTGCTCGAAATATCCTCGCCATCTATCCGCTGCGGCTCGTTGGGCGGTAAATAAAATACCGTATGTCGGCTTTCGACAAGTCGATATACATCTCTCTCGCCACCCCGAGTGTCCAGTTTATCATGAAGTTCTTCGTAACAAACCGGTCGGGTAACAATCTTGTGTTTTTAACTTGATCCCAGGATCTTCGACATACATGATGGTTGAAACTCGAGTAAGTAAGATCATTTTTTTTTTCTCACGTAATCACCATCATTTAATACGTGGCCAGTCAGTGCACTCTTCGCGCCATTGCGCCGTTGCGCGGTGGCCTCATTCGCAAGAAAACAATCAACGGTCGATGTTCAGGTGTGATATTCTGGCAGGAACGGGTTCGCAGACAGTGGCGCCGGTAAAATGTTGGTGTCTTGTGAGAATATAATCGATTTGCGCTTTATTGCTTTTACTATATGCGACTATTCTTTGGTGAATCATGCATTCACAATCACAAGGTCATGAGAATCTGCAAAATGAACTATATGCTCGCCACCTCCATTGCGTTCTCCAAATTCTTTTTCTCCATGGCGCCTTTTGCCGTCTGCCGGCGATGGTAATGCCAACATCGTTTTGGGTGTCTAGCCTCCTAAAATAGAGAAATTTATGAAAATTTTTCCAGCGTTCGCGTTCTATGTTGCAGCGCTTTGCATTTGATCATCGGGTTTTTTGTAGAGCGCATTAAGCGCAGAGCTCAAATCCTGTAACACTGCACCGGCATATTTTAAAATAACGAGATAGATTCTCTTTATGAACCGACCCCGCTTGTCAAAGGGACAAAGTCTGCAGAAAAAGAAGAAGATGCAGATTCTCTAAACGCTCTAAACGCTAAACATCGATCAGAATCAGTTTCCAGAAATCCTTATTTCCTATAATAGTTGCTACCGCCTTCTACACGGATCACCACTATCATTCTCAATACGTCCCTTCGCCCAAATCAAATGGCTCACGCCATCCCTTTGCCTTGAATCCACGAACCTTATATCGTGCCTCCCCCTATACCACCACAACCGTCGGAAGAAATCAACTACAGCAACTGGATGTTTTTTGGGATCTTTCCTCCAGTTTTGCACACTACTGTGAACTCCTCGAGATTTCGTTCTGTATCGAAGTTAGAGCGCGTCACGAGAATTGTTGTTGCGCTGGTCAGGAAAGCGGAAGATGTCACAGATCGCAATGATTTTAGAACTGTATACCGCATCATGAAGGAACTTGCATGTGGTCGCAAATCTTTCGATGGTTCGGTGACTGACGCCCGGTTGACTTCTCATCCACGATGATGAATAACTGAATAGTTAGAAAGAGCACTTTACCACGGCTCTTAACCGTAGGACATCCGATGAGGTTCCTCTTGTGATTGAAATGGCTAGTCACTATCATGGGAATACGGACTGTTCCTCCAAACTGAAGAGAAATCATTTCGGCCATCAATACATTCAAATGGGGTAAAGCCGCTGGGCTCTATGGTCTCCCTGCAGCGTTATTTATCGCTGCGCCTGCAGTTATTGCATATGTGCTGCTTCCACCCGTACGGAAATTTTTGGAATCCCAGACCTTTCCCAGAGAATGGAAGAAAGGGATGATCGTTAAGATTCCAAAAAAGGGAACACGATTTGAGTGTGACAATTGAAGGGGTTTCTGCGTGCTCCCTGCCGTCGCAATGATAATAGCTATAATAATCCTGGAATGCATCAAAGAACATTTCGAAAGCGTGATCGGCAGAGAGCAGGCTGGTTTCAGCTTCGGATCCTCCTGCATTGGTCACATCAACAACCTGCGGACCATTTTAGAATAGTACGCGGAATTTAGATTTTCGCTGCATTTGCTCTTCAAGGAGAAAGCTTTCAATAGCGTAAACAGGGAGTGTATCTGTATGAATAACTACTATCGGAGCGACATATGATGGAGCAAAATGTCCGGTGCTGCTCCGAGGTAATATCTCGGAGAATTTTGAGGTCTAAAGCAGAGTTCGTCAGGGTTGCATCCTGTCACGGATATTGTTTCTTCTTGTTATCGGTGACGTTCTTCATTCCACCCTGTCCGAAAGAACTGGGGGAATTCAATGGACGATGACATTTTTCTTCAAACACCTCGCCTACGCTGATATCATCTGTTTGCTGTTACATCGGGACATGGATCTACGCCAAATGGCACTGGATTTGGAAATAGAGGGAAGTAGAGTAGATAATCACCAACAAAACCAAGGTTCTCAGTTTGACGGGTCATCGCACTCTCCCTATCTGCATTAATGGACAGAGTATCAATGCGTCGAACAATTTGTATATCTAGAAAGCGTGATTTCTGCCGACGAAAGTGCCAATTGTTAGTCAAAAGCTCCAAGCTCTCGTCAATGCCTGTCTCCGTCGTATCATCGGAGTACGCTAACCTGACACTGTCTCAAAGGAACAACTTGGTCGGGGCGCAAGCTTCGAACTCGTATGTGATGTGATTGGAAGACGGAAGTAGCAGTGGATAGGTCACACACTAACGAGGGGCAACAATTGCATTGCGGGCAATGTCATACGGTGAAATACACTCTCCTAAGATGGCCGACGTATTGACCGCTCCAAGAGCACTTGGCACAGAACAGTAGAGGAGGAGTGCAAGCGTCTCGGGAAGTCATAAGGGGCAGCTGAAGGGCATTCCAGGTAACCGCGAGTGATGGCGCGTAAGTGTGGTTGACGCGCTATACCTCACCAAGAGGTGAAAGGCTACCATATATATTTCCTCCAGTTACATAGCTTAGTCATTTTTTATTAGTTTTGGTTCTATACTTATAGCCATAGATCGAGTTAACCGTTTCTTAGGCTAAGTATATTTTAAAATCGTTCCAACCATTAACTTATGTTAATAACAAAATTACTCCTTGAGAAAATGTGGTTTATAGACTAGTGAAATCATCGGTCGATATGTCTACGAAAGCTGTTCGCTAGAATACCCTTTTATTGAAGTAACCTTATTAGATGAGATCGATATTTCCCAGAATTAAGCTGCTATTTGACCTCCAAAATTGCATTGGTTAACACGTTTGAACTATTTTCCATGTGAATTCATGAAGTTGTGATAAAAGACTTGAAACCCAGATCATTGCTGTTTTCAAGGCTTTGTGTAAAACAAAACCTCATCAAAATCAGTCCAATGTTTGCCTGTCTGTTGCACGCACTTTTCTCAGAAAAGGTTGCGCTGAATAACAAGAAATTTGATGATAAGGTGGGAACTGAGATCACCTACGCATGCAACTACGTTAGCCTTGGTGGAGTTTAAGGGGAATTGATGCAAAAGGGGGTGGTACAATGTGTCGTATCAAATGAAAGGTCTCGATTAGTACTACTGCATTTTAGGGAATTGACTAGGAAACCTCTTAGGTTTATCCTAGAGTCATATACATTTGCAGTAATATAGACTATAGTATAAGTTAGTGACAAAGTTATTTTAGCTCAAAATTGTCTCTTCCCTATAAATTTATTGCAACCCAAAATGCTCAATTACAATATCACACTAAAGTGTGTAGTTGGACATGCAAAATGAATGTGCATTCCGATCTGCGTACACATGGAACATTTTTGCAGTCAAATGTACTTACCCAAGAAATACAAAAACCCTTCACGCTTGAACCGTCTAGCTTCCGGTTTTGGACTTGTTTCAATATGCAGTCCCAGGTGCCCGAAAATTGGATTTGCAGATCGCCTTGTTGGTCGTGTCGGGCCCTGATGGGGAACAAGGGGGAGGAGGCGGCATCAAGATTTTATCACGTTATCAAACGCGAAGAAAAGGCCTGAAATGGACTAATCTAAAGAGAGTAGTCCAGACTAGTTTTTCAGTGGAGCACGTCCTAATTCAGCATACTAATTTTTTAACATCTTTTATGGATGCGATGCTATCCGCCGATTACAATAAAATGTAAATTGAAATCGACCTCATCCCACAACGGTCTTGGATCATATTTAGCTATCATCAAAGTATATGTACATACATTTACATATTCAATTTGGCATGTTTTCGTTTCCGAATCAAACTTGGAGTCGTATAAAAACTTTTATTAAAGTGCGGCAGGAGAGTGTGGTCCAACTTCAAGTCTGTGATAGAAAATTATTACTGCTTTGCATATCAATTCTTATTCATACAGACCCACGAGGGATGCTTCCTCCAGATATCCGGGCGAGTCCCCCATTCATTTGGATCGAATGGTGTAAATGTATGCAGCAACTAGCCTGAGAACTCCATTCGTCCGTCGTTGAAGTGAACCTAAGCAAATGAAAAGTTATTTTTCTCTGCCAATAATGGAATATTAAATTCAGCAAGAAAGGATCCTTTCCGGAATTTCCCAAGAAAGAGAAACAAAAACGAAAAGTTGATTTTCTCCCGAACTAGTGTTTGGAACAATTTAGTTTCTACCGAGGAGCCAAGAACATACAAAAGTGGAAACTACCATGTCCAAATGCAATTTCGAGTATCCAATTGTAAAGCTCAACTGAGTAAAAATACTGAAACTTTGGAGATGTTTTCGCCTTACATTAATGGCGGAAGGAGTTTGCGAGAAAACACTATGGAGGGCGTGATAGCTCCCGAAATTCTTGGAATGTGCAATTTATATGCAGCACTGTGCAATTATACGTTCCATTCATTTCATTCCGATGCTTTCATCCTGGTTCCTACTGAAATAACAAGGAAGTTGTCTCCGTTCGGGCGGAAACAACACAACGAGTAAATCAAAGCAAACTTTCTGATAGCAATAACTTATTGCTGAAGTGTGATTAATCGGAAGTCCTCCCTTGCTGATTCCCGAAAACCCTCAGCGTTAACCTTTGGTTCAATATGCAAATCCTTGAGCCTTAAACTGGTGGCGTAAAGAGAAATTAGGAAATCTACCGAGAAGAGTTTGCTTTTTACCTCTGGAATGTAGAAAGCTACTAAACATTGTGAATATGAAATGAGGACCCGCTTGAAACAAGGTTGTACTGTTGCCTTGACTTCAAAACGAGTATAGATGGCTCCACGCGCAATGTGGAACGTGTGCTAAGTTTGTAGCCGCTTACTGTTAATGAATATCGATGAAAGTATGCCTGAATTTAAATTTCCGTCATATGGGTCGCCCACGGTCCACCGCATAACAACCTCTACATTCATCAGCAAACATAACCTCTGAAAAGCGGAGTCTAAACAAGACAAATCTAGATCCTGAACGATTCTGGTATGAATGGTTTTATGTATTTCTTATATAAGAATATTTGAGTGGGTCTTAGGTCCTAATGTTTGTGCATTTAGTTTGGCAGATTATCCACTTCAGTGTAATTCTGACGTTTGAAGTATTTGATTTCAAGAAATTTTCACATAAGAGACAATATTGAAAAATTAATACTTTATTAGAAATAGTGAGATTTCTACCAAATTTGGTAATATTATGATCTCACTGGTGACAGAGAGATTTGTTATCATGACTGGATATCGGATACCTGTGAATGAGTACCTGAGCCAAATCAGGGTAATGATTACGGACGAGCGCAATACTGACCGCATTGCCTCCTACAGTGCACTGTAGTGTACAGTTACGGTCATGATCGAAATGATCTAGCACGCTTCAACGCCTTCATCCAATTGGATTGTTGGCCAACGATTATCATTATTAATGTACTACTGTTAACTTAATTTAAACCGACGTCGGCATGGAGAGCGATTTGAAGCTTAGATACCATATTCATGGACCATCATCATCAGCAACGGTTCAACCACCGGTATCTGGTCTAGACCTGCCTTTGTAAGGAACTACAGACATCCCGCTTTTGCGTTGAGGTCCACCAATCCGATATCCCCAAAAGCCATGCTCCAAGCAGTGCGCGCCCCGTCTTTCTTTTCTACCATAGACCATAATAGACTTTCCAGGGTGGATCATCCACACCCATAGGGTGTGGCAAGCTATTAAGCCGGATTCTACTCACAACTAGACGTCGTCGTATCCGTCATAGATTTCATCATCCACGTTTAGTTCAGTCTCTCATTTACACTGGAATAGCCCGCATTGCACCCTGCGGCCCGTTGAACTGAAAGCACCATCCACGTACCAGCAAGTCAAGCGGCATCATTAGTTCAACTCTGGATGTGGAAGGCCTTAAGGCGAAAATGTCAGATACTTTTGTGGGTCCGGATTTATATTCACCTGCGACGAAAATGCCGATAAAATGCACGCAGTTCACAACTTTTCTTACTCAATATTCCGAGGAATACACGAGCACTGGCAAGATCATTGGATTGTAGTGTGTATTAAGGGGGTCATCCCGTGTGTCGGATCCGAGGAATCGATTTTTTTTGGCATCAATTGTATCTAGATATAGTGCAAGTGATTTTTTTATATTCGGAATCGTTCGGAAATTACAGTGTTAAACAGGTAAAATGTCACATGCCAGGTTAATATCGATCGCCGTAATTAAGCGCGTATTTATTGGTCCGAATTAAGTACGAATGACTTTGTTAAAATCATAAGAACTGGAACGAAGGCTTTACTTGTGTTTCTTCAAGAAACCTAAGGTTTATGGACTAGATATAACCGATTATTGGTTAAGGCTTTATGGTTAAAAATGGTATTCTACTTTTTAAACGCGTTTCTCTCGAAACTGCATATTAAAAATCTGCTGCCACCATAGCCCAAAATCTATCCAACGAAAATCTTTAAAATTTTCACGACTGATTCAGAACATATTTCTACCTTCCGCAAACTATCATAGTATTATTTGGTCATCTTTTTTTATTCATTAAAGAAGCCTTGAAAAAACATCAAAATTCACACCTTTTGGAGATGGGTGTATAAGTTGCTCTGTATTTCAATAATGAACTATGCTATCGGGCTGGAAAAATGTCTACTCATGCTCAAGGTATTAGTAAATATATGATGGAAAATTCGCATTTGTACCTTTATCGCAAAAAAAATCCAAAAAAAGGAGAAAAAACTGCCTACACACGGGATGACCCCCTTAAGATCTTTGATCCTATGGGGACATGTTTCGAGCGGAACAGATTCTGTAAGCTAAAATAGGCTCATTTGGCTGCCAATAATCGTGGGTCGATTATATCATCATAGCTGTTATCAATTGTGATTTAAAAACATGGGTAGGAGAAGCCTCAAACTTGCAGTCTACTATCTTTATTGCTCATATTCGACCAGTGCTATTTGAACTCGTTGCTTTAGTCTAGCCTTCATTAATGTGCAGCCCAAGGCCTCACTGCTGGTTAAATGCAGTTTGTATGTCCCAGATCGTTCTACCGTTGAGCTCGATATATTCAGCATAGGCCGCTAGTTGGGTGGATTGTAGAGGGTGGTACCTCCCACATTTACTCTAGCAGCGAGGAACACTTTTTTCCCCGGTCAGGTTAAAAGAGGCGTCTTAGAACAACATCAATTTTGAATGGTTTCGAATCTAGTCAGCCTTACTTTAGCTGGGGTATCGAATTCTCTCATAGCCATGTACAGTTTTACCTTGGCGGTCTCGAAATCGATGAAAAAATGACGCAACTGATGGCCATATTCCAACGACTTTTCCATCGCTTGCCACAGCGAGAAAATCTGATCATCTGCTGATTTGCCTGGAGTGGAACCTCCTTCATATGGGCCAATGATGTTGTGGGCATATAGGGCTACTCGCTCCAGTAAGATAACACAGAATATATATTGGCATTCATCATCATCAGTGTTGGTGGAAGCGGAAAATTTATAGTACTAAAAAATGTGGCAAAAAGGAACTAAATAGTACCCTTATATGAGCGTACTTATGTTCACGCAAAAAGAAAATATTTTCACCTTAGTTATTGTAACAGTCTTAGTACTGTGCGAAAAATTGTTCTAGAAGAGGCACAAACGCGTATAAGACGATACAATGAAAAAACCAAGGATATAAAGGAAAATAAACACAGCAACGAAAATATTAGCACAGTAGGAGAAAGTCGGGGAACCAGAAGCTGGAAGCTTCAGGTAAGAAAAGTTTGGTGTATTTCTTTTATAGAAACGTTTGAATGGACATTTGTCTCATTAGTACCTAGCACGTAATATATGCATATACTTTGTGAGAGTATCGATTTACGCATTTACGACATTCAAAGAGAAATTAATACTTTCGGTCCCCACACTCCCCACCTTTCCAACAAATGCTAAAGACTGAAGCTTGGTTGGGATATGAAGGATCCGCATATCCCAAACAAAAATCTAGCTTTAGCCTAACATTGGCTCAAACTAAGGCGGTTTAAACTCGCACCTTTGTCGTGTTTTTGTGAGTACATAAATTAGCATTTTCCACCTGTTGTCACTTTTCATGTTCTAGATAATAAATAACAATCTTCGCACTCGGTTCGTTTTGAAGCTCTAAGTTAAATGATTTCCCCACCATGCTTGACAGTTGCGTGTATGTCGCTGGCTTTAACTTGCGGGTTGGCTTACCTATAGATATACTGCTTTTTATTATTACCCAAATAGGTTGTGCTTACTTTTGTCACACCACCAAACTGAATATCAAATTCTAGGCTCTGTCTTTTAAAAAACGAAGCTGTTTTCCTGGTTATTTTCAGAGATCTCCCACCCTTCACACCCTCCTCTAAAGTAAATCTGACCGCTGGAAAATAACGCGACATCATGCTTGTCTACTGCGAATGATATTGCGTCTTTTATGAATTTACAGTTTCCGCAGTCCGTGATTCAAATTTTTGTTCAATTTAGTGGGTTACCGTATACTTTTGATGACGTTGTGGACTGCATTCACCGATACTGCTACTTTGCTTTTACAATTTCTTGGAAATTTTTACCTTTTTCACGAAGTGACGGTAGGACACGTAACGTTACCAGTTCGACTTTTTGATCATTTTGTCATTTACAAAACGTGTTATTGCCGAATGCTAACTTCGTTTCAGTTTCTGTTGAAAAGTATTGAAAAATGAGGAAAACTACTGACGTGTTGATAAATTAATTGTACTTCGGGACTAAAAGTCAACACTGATCACCATAAGTTTTTCAAATTTTTCGGTTTGGTAATTTCTGAGAAACTACCTTGAACCTTTTCGGAACTCCACATTCCTCACCGCAAGCAATATAAAAAAACTCATCTAATTCAGAAAGTACTTAACGAAACTTTTCGCTTGATACCCCATATGACTATGTCCGGTAAAAAAATCTACACCCCCTTTTACATGTTTGGGTACTGCGCTTAAACTCAACATAGGAAAATGTTACTCACTGCATGCGACTCACAGTTCTCACGACCGAACTCCGTATAAATATATGTGACGGACAGACAAACAGATAGATAAATAATAATTGATAGTGGCAGTTCTTTATCAAAGAGGCAGTTTGGCTTCCAGAAGGGGTTTTCAACCTAGGCAGGAAAGTCTCTGACGAGGGGAATATTGTGCACTGGTGAATCTCGATATTAAGAACGTGTTCAATTCTGCGAGATGGAAACGTATTATCGTGCTCATCGCAACAAAAACTCCAACCTATAATATTAGGCTACTTGACGATTCGGACGAAAGGTGGAAGATGTGGTATTTAACGGCAGTAGTTCCTGAAGAATCTGTTCTGAGTCCTAAGCTATGGAATTTAATGTATGATGGCGTTCAACGACTCCCAGTAGCTTAGCAAATCGATTCGTAGGCAACATTGAAATGGTCATTGCATCCAATTACCTGTAGAATCTATGCAAACGGGACTATATGGACGATTAAGTCTTGACTTCAAGACTTCGGCATGAAACCCGCAAAACACTTTTTACAAAGCTGCAGAAATAGAAAACTGTTAAAATTTGCAGCGGTGTACATTTTGTTCGCTCTCAGCCATCGCGAAAATACTTGGTGGTAACTTTTGACTCCTACCTCACTTGAAACTCATTAGGCAGAAAGCGGGGATCATCAGCTCAACATTAGGAAAGATTCGCCCAAATATAGGCGACCCGAAACACCCTTACCCTTATCGGGAATCGTCAGCTCCGTACTTTTATACGCGGCAGCAGTGTGGGCATTAACGATGAAAATCTTAGACAGCTTCAACCTGCATATCAGTTAAGCGCTCTCCGACCATGCTGTGACTACCGCACAACACCTATGGGGTAGCATGCATAGTTGCGGAAATGATCCCAGTGGATATTTTTGCCGCTTTTACGAGAAGCAAGTCTAAGCAAAGTGAGCGAATGCGGTCATTAGCTGCATGGCAAGCAACATGCAACCAGGCGAAGAATGGTCCGGGGCACACAGACTTATCTCAAACGTAAGTGGGTGGACTACGCGAAACTACGGTGAGACGACTTGCAATTTAACACACGCACGGTGGGTACAGGAAATACTTCTGCAAGTTTGGTTTCGACAAATCGGACGCTTTCTTCACCTGCCCATGATTTGAAAATCTAGTAAGATACATTGTACAATAAAATATAACATTGGACGCAGTAAATGCAATAGTGAAACGGATCCACCAGCGACTAAAAGAAGCAGATATAGGGCGTAGACATAGAAGAAAAGTTACGGCAATTAACACCTCGCAAAGCGGTGGTAATATAGAGTGCATAGATAGGAACTGAATAGCCCTCAAAGCAATACCAAAACGGTGGTCCGGCGGGGAGAGAGTGGAGCATATCAGAGGTTTTAGTCGGCAAGAGTCTGGCTTGCGCGTTCTTGATTCCAGATGGGTATCCATAATAAATTTCCCCTATCCAAAGCAAAAAAAAACAGACAGGGAGCGAGTAAACCGATTTTAGTAAGGTTCTGCTTTACGCAGTAACAAAGAAGTTTACTTTTACGTAACTGCATGTAGATACCGAGCGTAAATTTAGGTTTTAATTTCTATTTTAAAATTTAAATCGGTTGTCATCCGCGCTTATCGTAAGAGGAAACTAAAATTGATAGAAGCTAGATAGGGCTAACTACCTGCAAATTTGGAAACTTTACTGCTACCGAAATATCAACAACGCTTCAGGTAGGGACTGACCTTGCTCCGAAAGCCTTTGTCTATTGAAACCGAACCAAGATTGGTTTCTGGAACATGCCCAGGCTCCTCGACAATGGTAACGAGGACCCTAGGATACTAGCTTTCTACAACTCGAGCGAGAATTCCAACGAATTGAACATTCTGGACACGAAGTAAGGAAAGTACTC
Organism: Hermetia illucens; assembly: GCF_905115235.1. Lineage (NCBI taxonomy): Eukaryota > Metazoa > Arthropoda > Insecta > Diptera > Stratiomyidae > Hermetia > Hermetia illucens. The sequence continues at coordinate 133,309,985 of NC_051849.1, read as the reverse complement.
TTCTTTCTGTTACAGTAATCAGTTTTTCATGTTCTGGAAAGCCGAATGGTAGCAGTCGCGAATCCGGTGCCCGATTGCTTTTGACAACTGCCGAAAAACGCGCTCCCTTTAACTGGGAGCCGGTTTCTTGCAAACTCCTCACTGTACGATTTCGGTCCAGGATAAGAAGTATCATAATTGTAAAGTACTATACACCAACGGAGAGTTCCGATACAGTGGAGATGATGCCTTCTACAAGCAATTACACGCTGTTCAGGAAAGTCTTCTTTTGATCAAAAGGGGTGATCTTCCTGGCACATATAGTGGGAAATCACGGTCTTGGCAAGCGTATCGATAAAAGTGGCAAAAGTGGCACCATCTCGTCATTAGCGGCATATTGTTCGAGCACAGAGCTTGCCATAAAATCAGTTGAGGTGCCACGTTCGAATTTTGATACTTCGCGAAATCTCGAGAATTGATGAAGTTTCCCCTCTTGTAGAGAAATAGTAAGTCACCGCAACATGCAGATACAAACTGTTCCTCCAACAGAAGAGATGTTATTTCAGCCATTAATAAACTCAAATAGGGTAAGATGCTGGGATTGACGGTTTCCTCCCAGAGCTATTTATTGTTTCACCTGCAGTTACTGCTACCTCCATTCGTACAGAAATTTTGGGAAGCCAAGACTTTCTCGTAGAGTAGGAGAAAGGGATGATCGTTACGATTCCAAAGATGGGCACTCGTTTCACGTTTGACAATTGGACGGTTATTTGCGTGATTCTTGCTATCGCAAAGATAATAAATAACATAATCCTGGAATGCATCAAAATAAAAAGCAGTAAAGCCAAGGTTCCTAGTCTGATGGGCCAACGCCCTCTTCCTATCTGTATTAATGGGAAGAGCACCTGTCTACGTCGTATCATCCGAGTATGCCGGCCTGATGCTATTTCAAATAAAGAACTTGGTCGGCACACAGGCCTGTCACCCGTATGTGGTGTGACCGGAAGGCGGAATTGGAAGTGAATTAGTCACACATTAAGAAGGGGAAACAATTCCATTGCTAGCTACGCCATGCAGTTGAACCCAATCTCCCAAGAATGGGAACAGTAGAGGAGTAGCACGGGCATCTCGAAATGCCCTGCGAGAGTTGAAGCGCATTTCAGCGAATCTCAGACGATGGGCCGTAAGTCTGATTGACGCGCTATACTCCACCAAATGCCAACCATATAAATGTGAAATAAACTTGCTTCATTTTAAGGTGGGCAAAATTTTCAAACATAACTTCTTCATTTCTAAAACAAAGCTGAAAGCAATTTTGATAAAAACAAATTTTCCCTCCCCATATATGCAATTTCAATGTCCATTTTTTTTTTACCGAATATAGGCATTGAAAGGTATTGGTTAATATTTTTCAAAGCAATACGTGCCATACCGATATCTGTTCAATTAAAGCTAATATTACTATAATTTTTAGTAATTGACAGCAAAACCCCATTAAGTTCATCCTAGAATCACGAAATTTTGTAGCAATGCAGGCTATTTTGGTGAAAATCGCAATATTATTAACAAAGTTATAATAGGTCAAATTTGTCAGTTCAGCTCAAGTCCAAGGGTTTGAATGTCAGTATCTCACGAAAGTGGATCATTCCATATAATATATGGATATATTACGTGTTAGGTAAATGAGGCAAATTTTCACTCAAATGTTTTTTTAAAAGAAATGCACAAAACCCCTCATATCTGAAGCTTTCAGCTTCTGGTTTCCCAAATTGTTTATTAATTTGTGAGGGACCTCTCGAAATTTCTCGAGAAACTGATTCTAACAAATTCAGCAAACAATCTGCAACGCTTGGTGGATCGATTCTCTTCGACAGGTTTCTTTGAGAATCGGCTCGGCCTTGGAAAGTTTAAGCAAGGCTTATCTCCAAGTTCTCTCTTCTCTCATTTTTACGATTATTAGAATCGAGTCGATGTCTGTCTGTCTGTCTGTCTGTTTGTCACACCCGATTTAATCGGAAACGACTAGACCGATTGTCACAAAAATTTGTAAAAGCGTGTAAGTTTAAGGGGGCTCCATATACATGTGAATGGAAGGTGCAAATTTTTTTTCATAAAATGTGGCCATGTAGGGTATCAAATGAAAGGGCTCAATTAGTACTTTTCCAGACTTGTTCTATATTTGATATCGGGTAAAACATACGGGAGTGAGGGCTCAATATATGACCATCAAAAAGTGTAACAGGTCTCGTACTCAGAACCTATTCAACTGTTAAATCTGAAAAAAATTTCAGTAGTGCATCTCTACGAAATCTAGGCCTCAAAATACTTCCGGATCCGATATCTGCACAACTAAAGTTGATAACATTTTATTTCCACATTTCAGAAATTTACCCGGCAACCCTTTTCATGTCCATCCCAGAAGTGCAAAATTTGACACGGGTATAAGGGATAACATAGTGCACAATTTGGTCAAGTTTGAAGAAAACCCAACTATAATTAACAAAATTGTAAGGGGTGAAACTTTGCCATTTTTTTGTGAATTTCGCGCATTCTACAACGTGTATGACGTCACCATCACATATCAATTCGTCAATACCACAACGAAGTAAGTTCATATGAATGGGGTCAGAAGGAATTATTTTGTTTTAGATTTTTAGTCATTTGTAATACCAATTACTTCAGATATGTGTATAAGTAGGTATATAGTATATACGTGCTAATAAAGTTTGCGGATAATTCTAATATCTAATTCAGATAGATATACGTACTATATATGTGCATACGTATGCTTCTGTGGACGGAGTAGATCGGAAATTTGGGTACGCTCAATTTATATACCTGCATATAAATGTACAGTATTCGGAAATAGAAAGTTTGTTTGTTTTGTTACGACTTGTTATTGAATTCCCTGGGTACTCTAAGGGTGCGAATTTCAGATTTCCTATGATTTCACCAAAACATAAATTTGAAAATAGTTAATCGATTGAAAGTTTAAAACACAGTATGAACAATTCAAGCATTTTAAAATAATATAACACCTGATTGGAGATAAAATTGGTTCTTAGTGGTGGTTCTTAGAACCACAAGCCAGACTAGGGTAGTAGGGCAGCGACCTCCCATTTAAACCAGGAATTGATTACTTGGTATACCGATGGATCCCTCATAGGAGACGAAGTAGGTGCAGAAGTTATCAGTCCAAGGAAAAATCACTTCTGACACCACCTTATTTTAGACATAAATATACGCGATAATATTAGCTTATTTCATGATGTGGTAATCAAAATCAGAATAGAAGAGAAACAATTAGGGGAAATATTTTTACAGAGCGAGTTTACCAGGAACGAAACAAACCGGGGTACTTATAAGAACAAATAAATCAAAGCGCCTGCAGTGTTGTTAATCCCTAACCAAGAAGAACCCTTGCAAGCTGGGAATGTCTGAAGACAATATCGATAGAGTTTGTGAAAGTAGGAAAACATACCATGGAGAATATCAAGTAACAATTGATAGCACGATCCAGATATGAACGAATGAAAACTTGAAGCCTCCGAGTTATGACAGGGATCAATACCCATGTGCCTTAAGTTTTTCTATATCAGCACAAAGATCACTAACTTGGAACAGGCTGACCTTGATGTTGGTGTTTAGATAGTTGCATTTCCAGATTTTGAGCAAAACAGCAAAGCAAACTTAGCGTCAGCAGAAACGGTGCTATCAAGATATACAATTGTACGGTGTCCTCGATGTTGTGCCCATTGATGCAAAAAGGGATAGTGTGATGACCCGCTACACTGAGAACTTTGGTTTTGTTGGTCCCCAATTCAATTCTGCTTGCCTCATTTTCCAAAACTGGCAAGGCGCATCAATTCCAACAACCTCACCCGCACCAAAGTAAAAAGCACTCTTAATGTTCGCCCAGTGTTTTCGGGCGGTTTGTGTTGTGTTCCCACTACTAAACGATTCCGGAATGCAGTATTTGCGTGCCGACGAGACAGACGCAATATCAACAAATGTAAGTCACCATCAAATGATCGACCCTTTCCTTTTGTTCAGAAGTCAACTCCTAAATCTACTATTGATCGCGATGTTGTCGGTTCAATTAGAAGTTCGTTCAAGGTCAGACAGAGAAAGTTTTTAATTAGAGTCTACCTTGCATTCAGATCACCCACCACGATGGCAATGGCACTTTTAGGAAGCCTCTTCTGAACTCTATAAAGTTGGTCATAGAAAGCATCTCTCCAGAAGCCCTTTATCTCGTCGTCGAGAAACGTGTACACATTCAAAAAGCAAATCGTACACGGTTTTCGATGGACAAAGATCATACTCGTCAATCCTTATCCGAAGTGCTGTTGACATTTCTATAGCACTAAAACTCTGAAATTTTCAGATTGCTAGCCCGCAAATATCTGGAAACCAGCTCCTGAACCTGCTGCTGCTCGCGTACAGTGCTAGAACAACAAATGATGAAGGGTTAAAATACACAAAAACCTCCCTCCTCAGATCACCTATAACAATCGCAATGTCACTTTTAATTCGCCTCTTCTTTACAATCTTCTATTATCCGTAATGACCCTCCTTCTCATTTATATCGAAAGACTTCAGAACAAATTACTATTAAGATACTTATAAATTGGAACTAAAATTGGTAGTTAAAACTGGTCCCCAAGTCATTATCATTGGTCTTCCTTTCAGTTCAGTCTTTGTTATGCCAGTGTTTGCAATATTGCCGCAATAGAGGAGTGCTTCCCAAAGTCACACCATCTTCTCTTAGGCTCAAAATGCTTCTACTCCTTTTAGCCATGGTTGAGGACAAACGAACAATACTGCGAACTAATTCTCAACATTCAACTCGGAATGGAGGTACTGGCTACAAAGGTTTTGCTGATTATTAAGGTTTCGTGTGAAACAATACTCGATTTACTCAGAAACGGCTGAACCAATTATCACGAAATTTGGTCAGGCAATGTGGTCTATTAGTCCCTTCATATATAACAACTGGTGCCATTTTGTGTTGAGTTTAAGGGGGGGAACCCCATACATGCTAAATGGGGTGTACGATTTTTGTTCATCGAATATAGTCATTTGGGGTATCAAATCAAAGGACCCTATTATTCTTTTCGAAACTGATTTTCTTTATTAAATAATAGCATATAACTATATTTTAGAAATTTGTCTTAAGGGAACCTCCCCCCTTAATTTATTCTGCAAATACAGGCTTTGGTATAAAAGATAATGTAAGGCACGACCTTTCGACATTTGAATCGAATCCAACTATTATTAACAAAGTTACAGAACTTCAAAGTCTCGCATTACACTTGAATTTATCGTACTCTAGTGTAATAGCCGAAGTTCGAAAAAGGTATCAATAAATAAAAAGGCAAAAAACAAGTTCTGCCTCATTGGCGAATAAGATACCGTAGGTGCAGATAAATTGGTTGACTTATGATCGCAAAAAAATTATCCTAGGAAGAGATCAACCCATTTTGCTATGATGAAAAGAGGGATTGAATAATGTAAAGTGAATTAAATGAAATGAAGATAAACAAAGGGGTAAATTCTGCGTACACTGTACGCCTTTCAAGATGTCCTGTTCAAATAAAATCGCCGTGAGAAAATGTCTTACAACGCCCATCCATTCATAGGATGGGGCTGCTGCTCCTCAATTTTTTGATTACATTTATTTTCGTATCATTTTCGTTAATGAAAACATCAAATAACTTAATATTAATAGTTCAAGTTAATCGATTTATCGTACATTGCCATGCATGTGTCAGCTTCTGGGCCCAAGGAGCTCTAAATTATAGCAAAACAGCTTCCCTACAAAATCTAGGACGAAAACTATCAGTTTCAGAAGTTTTCCACACTCTCCGTGCAAACTTTTGCATGGATTCCAAAAAACTGCTACTAAAGTTCCATTCTTATAACTTACATCAAATAGTCCAGATAAACGTCCATGGGCACAGGAATACTGGCTATCATTTAAGATTACCGAGGGAAACTGTATGTCATGGGCAGAAAAAATTTATTGGTCCCATATACCTTCTTAGTGTTGCGCTGATACATATCAATAGCGCCAACATTGCTCAATGCTCATCCACATCTTACCAATTAAGCAATTTGTCTTTTCCATGCCGAGGAAAGTTTTATCCTCGCCACCATAATTCAAAGTAAATAGGGAGGACCCATCAGTAGTCCTGCCGGCGATGTAATGCTTGTCGTACAAGTAGTTGGACCCTCCTCGCCCTCTACGCATACACATGCTGCGATAAAACATCCTTGCGTAGGATAAATGTCGAATCTGATGTTCGGATAAGGCTTTCGATTAAACCCTATCATCACGGTAATCACGAAACATCCCGCATCCTTCGAATCGAAGATCAATAAATGGAAAAGTTTTTCCTGATGTGCTGAATGAAAAAGTGTGGGGGCCCGCATCAAATTCTGTCGATCCTCAATAAATAACTCCACCTGTCATCAGATTTTAACAAGTTTTTCTCCTGCCTATCTTTCTTATGCTGCGAAGAATCATAGAAAAGTTTTCTTTTGCCTATTCTCGTTGTTTTTCAGATTTTCCCTTGTTTTGTTGAAGTCGTTTTTCCTTTCTTTTGATGAAGTTCATATCACGAGTCCACTATCATCCCTAGCAATTCCTACCCAATCTGAAAACATTTTCAGGCTTTTTTGCATTTTCACGATAAAAAACCAACCTTGGAGGATCCTTTAGTCTTTTGCGAGTGGTTTGGATAGGATGGAAACGTTCCAGCGCAGGGAAGGTGCGATGAAAAATAAGAATCTATCCTGCCAATATTTTCCACTTGTTTACATTTTTATCTCTAGTGCGGAGGATTTTCAGCCTCAGGAAAATTTGTTGATGGCAAGCCAATGAATAAAATAAGACTAGAAATTTATGCATAAGGGATCCTGACCGCATTTTACAAGACCTTCCAAAGCAGGATAAAAATTAAAAGGGTTCCGTGTAGAATCGGGAGAATCCTTAAAAAATCTGCTGGGAGGAATATCACCTCCCGCACTATAGCTGAATGAGTTTAATATTACTTGCTACGGGGAATGTGAGAGTCCGTGCTAGTGTGAAATTGAGTATTGTTTACGTGGGATTTTTTTTAATACGGCAGATGCGATAGAATCCATTAGAGGGATCTGCTCCTTTGCTTACAATGAATGGAGTTATATGTTCTGCTAGTCTTGCTTTGGATTTCGGAAAATTACGGGTTTGCGCACCTTCACATTAAATGAGTGTTCTAAAAAACCAACCGATGCAAAACCTTGTGAAAATTAATATTTTGAAGTCTGGAAAATGTTAATTTATTTTAATGTGTTCACCGAATTACTAAATGATACATTATTTTGTTAATTTCACAGATCCTTCCTCTTTCGCCGCCATGGGCGAGTGTCAATCAGCAATTAATATCACCCGATAATGATCAATCTTTTCATTATGTGGACAGCCCCTGATTCGCTTTTCTGAAAGCTTGTCGGAAAGCAAAGTAGTAAAATTTGTAGGTTTCCATCTCAAAATACTCATCAATCAGTGCGAAGCTGGTTGGCTGGACCTAAGGATACCTCAAAAAATAGTGATGATCTGGATACTGACTGCAGGGAAAGTTATCTTCACTTGGCTTAGCTGACCCTCAAAAATATTAACTAGCGACCGACAAATGCTCAAGGTAGTTCTAATAAATTTTCAGTATAGTAAAGTCATGTCTGCATTTAGGAAATAACACCCTGTAGATGCGGCAACGTCTGATGAATTGCTTCTATTTTGGGCTAAATTGCAAAACGCCTAGTTATGGAAAAATTTGGTTCTTGTCCAAAACAATGGAGCGAAATCAGCGGAGAAAGTATCCCCATAAATGGTCGGCTCGATAGTAAACTCAGGACTTCATACAAATTGTCTCAAGCGGTATGATCCCGATCGGAAAACGCAGAGAAGTACTGATGAAAGCTGGGATTGTTCAGGTCGCTCTCCATGTACTACTCCCATACAGTACCACAGAAAGAAAATTGGCCTAGGACAGTCTCATCTCTACGTTGGTCTTGTAATATTTGAATTTTCACATTTTTGACAACATGCGCTATTAATGCGTTGAATGACATCAAGTTTGGCACTACAGTTGCCAGAAGCGCTAAGGCTCTTGCCATTAATGCAAGTTGCAACGTTCCGTCGCCTAGCGCAGATAGAACCGACCCTCCATTCCTTCTTTTACGAATCCAGCGTCTTTTGTCCAGCTTCGTTGACTGGGTGAGTTAGGAAGCAGATTTCATCAGCGTAGTCGAAGTGTTTGAGATGATACGCCGTGCACGCCCTTCAGTGAAACCAGCATGCGGAACGTCACCGATAAAGGGAGGTATTAATATCGGCGGCAGCATGCAATCCCAGACTGCTGTTGTTAAAGGCTTTTTCGACATCGACGAAGAGTAAGTGAAAAAGAGATCTAAACTCGGCACAGTGTCCAAAAATAATTTTCGAGGCTTAGTTTTAAGATTTCTTAGAAAGCCGGGGAGTGGGAGAGGTGGAAAGTGATGATTTCTTTAACGGACCCGTTCTCAGAAACTATCCAACCAAAAAAACTGAAAAAAAATCGTGAAGCTGCCTTTATATGGTGCCAGGCCGCAAAATACTCTCCATATCGATATCTTTTCAAATTAGGTTAATAATAGTATATTACCATATTTTTCGGAAAATTGAGTAAAACCCCCGTTGAGTTTATTCCAGAGTTATGGAAGTTGGTGGTAGTATAAAATATAATGTGAAGCATATTATCGCCAGTTTGATCAAAATCATACTATTAGTAACAAAATTACAGTAGCTCAAAGTTGTCTTTACCGTGTAAATTTACAACCCGAAGTACTAAATCTGACATACTAAATGCATATACATAATGGGCTACGTACAGATGGGATAGTTCTACACTCAAATATACTTACAGAAGAAGCAAACAAAACCTTTCATACCTGAAGCGCTCAGCTTTCGGTTTCCCTACTTGTTATTATATTGGAATGGTTGTGCTCTTTGCATGTGAATTTCTTCAGATTTTTCAGCTGAATAGGTTCTGAGAACGGGACTGCTTCATTTTTTGGTGCAGATATTTGGAGCTCTAACTCCCCTATCTTTCACTCAATATCAGAAATAAGATCAGTTTCAAAAAGTAATAATCGAGTCCTTCCATTTGATACCCCCTACAGGACTATATTCGATAAAAACAAGATTTACATCCTTCTTTCGTATGTGTGGGGAGCCCCACCCCTCTTCAACTTCAACACCCGTCTTAAATTCAACACAAAATTGCACCACTTTTTATACGTTAAGGGATTCATAGACTACATCTTCTCAATGAACTTCGTGATAATTGGTTCTAACCCCTTCCGAGTAAATCGGGTATGACAGAAGACACAGGCTGGCAATGAAAAACTGTGAGCTTTTCCAATATATTGCTAAAGTTGATCGAAAGGATCGAAGGTCACTATGGGTCGATGAGAATAGGGGGAGTACTGTAGAAAGCTATGTCGGGCATCAGCCCCCAAGGCAGAAGGGCTCAGAGCCCAGAATGCTCAAAATAAACCGAAATCCAAACACAAAAAGGAAAGAATCTCGTATAACTCAGCGGCAAAGAAAGAAACTTGGAGGTTTGGTATTTGGAATTTTAGTTCGGCGAAAGCCATTGAACTGATCATGCTGCCGAAATTACTCACTCATGAGAATGAAAACTTCATCGAAGACCTTATCGTCATTAAAGTAAATGTGCAATGGATGTAGTGCCATACCCGTGTTAATCAGCATTTTATAGTTGCGGACTGTGTGACGGAGAACACGGGGGGACAGTTCAGGATCACAATCCATAAATTGTCAACACGTGCTGGGAATTATACATCAGAGAAACATAGTAACAGTCTACGTTCCCGCAATCGCAGCAATGAATATGGAGAATTGAGTTTTGTATAAACTTCTGGAGTACCTTCAGAAGCAAAGAAGAAGGCAAAGGCAAACTCATCACAGTGGGGGGTAGATTCTGAATCCACGGAGGTACAAAGGGAAACAGAAGAAAGGTGCACATTGGGCACAAAGTCTACCGAGATCCCTCAAGGAACCAGGGAGGTCATAGCCGTCGAAACGACAGAATGACTCAAAGCAAACCATCCATGTCGCATCACAGAATTAAGGGACAAATTTGACGTAGAGAGAATAATAAAGAATCCCAGGAAAACAGATCGAGATTTCTATAATGAGCCCTTGGTTTCAGTAATTATTCCTAGTATTTCCACTAGTGAGTGTAGTGCAACCCAATGCAGCTGCAAGACATCAACACTAAAAATTTGATGCCTGATACACCTATGTATAGGCACTGCACCCGCATAGAAAATGTTTTGCTTTTTGACAGGATGAACTTTTCAGCAAATTTGTTTGGTTCTGGCAGGAAAAGTTCGACTCTGCTACCTGATTGTTCTCAGTTGTTTGTTGTCACTAGCCAATGCCCCTGACACACCAATTGTTAATTCCGATCCAGGGCATGAGAGAAACTGAATCCCCTTTTGCTAAGGCACCTCAGATTTTATTTCCTTATACACAGCAGTGACCGAGTATCGACAATGGTTCCACCGTATTGAATCTACAAATAGAGATTGGTTTCTATACTCCTGAGCAATTTTTGGGTTTATCAAAGGACTGATCAGAGTCTTCAGTGCAGCTTGCAACGATAGCCATAGGATTCATTTGCACTTTAATCGTTCGTCAATCACCCAGGTTGCTGATATACCAGAATTGCGTACACTTTAGCCTAAAAGACCGTTGCATTTCTATTTGAAAAGTGGTGTGGAAGACCTCAATACATCCGAACTTGCATTCTTCTGGCTCACCTGGTTTCGCTACGGTTGAAGATAACTTCATATCTTACGTCAGGCTCGTTATGTGGAGTAAGGCGATCAATCAGAACTTGCTGGTCCAATACATGCTGTAACCAGAACTATCGAGCACTACTTGCGGCTCATATCGGTAAACTGGACATGTTTCCGTGATCAGCCCATGCTTGTATGCAAGTTTTGATGGATAACCTTACATATAGCATTATGCCTGGTGATGTATTGCACCGGTGCAATAACAGTACAGCCAGAAATGAGATGGTCCAACTTCTCTAACGCCGAACCACACATTCTGCACTAGTCGTTCTCCACCCGTTGTATCATGATGAAATTTTTATAAGCTCTGGTGGCGACCACGTCGTCCTGAATGGCACACATGCACCCTTTCGCCTCAGCAAAGAGCTCCCCAGCACATAGCCATCTGTTCGACAAATACAAATCAACAAATGGCTGTCAAAGACAATTCGCGTGCTTACCGTGCATTACCTTCGACTTCCATTCATCGATCCGCTCGAGCCCTGCCACTCTCCCGGCTTTGGGAGCCTTCAAGTCAGGGAATTCCTTTCATTAACGGGATGGGAGGGAAGGAAGGGAGTTGTTGTTAGTTCAGGGAACCCCTTACCGTCCGATCCCTCCGCCGGTCGAGTTCAATCTTCTTCCCAACAAAAGGAGCCAGAACATAATGCGCAATACGATTCCAGCTGCCAGCGCCCTTCAGCATCTCTCTGACAATGTGGTCTGGAGAGAGCTCCCCTTTGTCTGCATAAAACTGCTGGCGAAAGCCGTCCCACCTCTCGCAAGAGATGTGTTCAGCGTCGTCCGCTACTCCATTGCAGAACACACAATCAAGAGATCGCGCCTGCCCAATCCTGTGCAGGTAAAACTGAAAACCTCCGTGCCCACTTAGAAGTTCGGTAAGGAAATAATCAATCTCACCGTGCGTTCTGTTCAGCCACGGGTCTAATTTGCCGATGAGTCGCGCAGTCCATCTACCCCTTGGCTCATTTTGCTAAGAAAGTTTCCACTCGGTAAGGATGCGTTGACGTTCCTCACGGGCAACCACCTCTCTTAAGTTTTCGCCCTTACGGCGGTAGATGGCTTTGCCCTCCTTGAAAGGAGTGTGCCTAGCATATCAGTCCATCTTACGGAATTGAAGGCATTTCTAACATCAAGCGTTATGACGAGCAGTATCCGTCGAGATCGGCGGCTGTGTGCCTCGGCTCGATTAACCGCATCTACGACCTCCATAACAGCATCCACTGTAGATTTCCCTGTTCTGAACCCGAACTGCCTTGCGGATAAGTTCCCGGCCGCACGGATCGCTTCAAGCGAGTCTACCTCTGATGAGCTTCTCGAGCACTTTTCCGGCCGTGTCGGCTCTGAGGTATAAGCACCCTCAGATGAACGCACTGATAAGGTGGTATGCCATCCTTCCATGACTGTCGGCAAAAACTTTATTAGTTTCGGATCAATGCGATACAGATGTACGATATCGATTAGCCAGGTATGCGAAACGCTATCAAAAGCCTTGGCATAATCGATATAGCAACTAAAGAGGTTTCTTTGGCCTCTAGTTGCTTGTCCTACAACTACCGAGTCGATAATGAGTTGCTCTTTGCAACCCCTTGACCCAACTCAGCCTTTCTGCTGCTCGGACAGAATGTTGTTGGTCTCGAGGTGCGCATTGACCTTTCCTTTTCTGCAATGTGAACTATTTCCATAGATTTGTAACACGTTGGTTGGCTGCCATCGCATGCATTTTGCTCAGAAATTATTATATTATACCTATTGACACGAAGTTTGATAGTGATTGACTTTTTTATGTAACCATGTGAGATGTCAAACGAAAGATTGTGCGTATTTTCGGTCATTTGACATAAGGTGGAAAGCGTGAAAGATTGCGCTTATGTCGAGGGTATATTCTCGGAAACTACCTAGCCGAAAAATCTGAAAAAAAATCATAGTGGTCCACCCGGCATTTGCTCAAAAGAAGATGATAATATTGTATTACTACAAGTATACACACATGTTTTACATCAGCCATCACATTGTAATGATATATGACATAAGCCATATAGAACATCACACTGAAAAGTCTAGTGCAAAACATACTATTATTAACACCGTTATGAAGTCTTATAATTCAATGTTCCTTGCTTTATGCAACTTTATGAACAATGACACATGTCTTAAAGCAACTTAATCAGACAAAGTCAGGCCTTGCTGCTTTCATTCAGAAAGTCAACAAAAACTCCAGCGAAAACCAACATGGGTATTTCTCTTCCTATTTCCATATTATGTCCTGGATATGAAAATGGATAAGGCTATTGAAAATGTTCATAGCGGCATGGGGATGAAAATATTTTGAAATATGGAGCCCGTCGAAATAGAAACAAATAGAATACACCAAAAGTGAGCCCCTGGTGTAAGGAATGTGGACACCTCAAACATGAAATACATTAAGGTGCGAGAATATCCCTTCTAATCAATGGTACTCCTTTCTTTCCTATTTAACTCCTTCCAAAGCACAATTCATCGAAATTCACTTTACCGGCCCGTCTTGATCTCACACCAATCGGATCCGAATGAAATGCCTAGAATAGTCTCATGACATCCGAGCCCATTATTCACTCTGTGTATTCAATAATTGCTCTTGAATGTTATTTTCAGATCGGCTAGCAATAACAATAAATCACGCAAAAGGGGTTGATTTATTGGTTTTAGCAGAAATGTAAATGTTCCTCCGTCCCTGTCTGCCCACTAGCTAGGCAGCTCCGTAGATAATAAACGGAGACAGAAAATGTTTATAAAAGGCAACTCAAAACGTGTAGTGTTTTTAGGACTGCCTTCACCTTATTATTGACTTTGAGTTGATGCTTATTCAGAGTGCCTACAGCATTGATTCTTGCATTATTTGATATACGTGTGTACATTGGTTAGTACATACATTTCTACAAAGGGGAGACATTTACGTAGTATGTATATTCGAATTGGAGAGGCAGCCAAAGGACATTGTGTTGTTAACAGAATACAGAAGAACACAAAGCTTCAAGAATTTTGCTCTAGATTTGGTGTGCTAACAAATTATTTTTGAAAGTTTTTATTACAGTCCTGCTGGCATACTTACAGATGTAAGGCAATGATACAGTTAATTACTCTAGACAACTAGTTCTCAACGTCAAATAATAATACCACATGCAAATATTTTCAATCAAATGCCTCCACCTCAACTAGTTCACCTGCCACCTGGGGAAGAAAGGAAAGGTCTGACTTTTCCCTTACCTTCTCCTTCAATGACTGGGATGTATATGTATGCTTAAGAAACCATCCGATTTCAATATTGTCAATTACTGGGGTAGAACTGTCAAAATAAACGAAAAGGTCGGGAATTTTGGTAAATCAGGTTCGCAAGAACGTAAGTGACCTTCAACGAAACATCGGTTGACAAGCGTTGGGCCGAGCAATTGGAACTTTACTATCGTACACGTCAGATACATAAAACGTGGAATATTTGGCAATCACACCAACATGGATTCTAAAATTTAAATATACAGTATGCAAAATTCGTATTCGTACACCCTATATTTTGCGGGTTTTTGGGTTATTTCTGAGAAATGATAGAAAATTCGTTCAATCTTATATAACAATTTTTTACATAAATATGTATGTAGTTGTTATAGAACATTAATCTTCAATTTTATTTACATTCGTTTGTTCAAGAGAACAATTTCCAAATTCAATCGAAGCAAAATTCGTATTCGTACACCCCGACTAGCGGCTTGAACTCAATCCCTGTACGATATTAATCATTTTGCACTGTAAAATTCTAACGGTAAATTCTTGAAAAAGTGTGGTTGACAGTTCGAGCTAAAGTGTTTTGGGAATTACAAATAAAGAGTTAATTCTTTAACAAATTTTCCAAATGAGCCGAAAAGGTAGTGAATTTTCGAACAGTGATCGTAAGATAGTGATACAGCTATACAAGGATGGTAAATCCTTGAGACAAATTGCAAAAATTATGCATAGGAGTCACTCGACAATTCAATCTGTAGTAAAGATTTACAATTCGTCTGGTAGAATCGAGAAGAAAAAAAGAAATGGAAACAGATTAATTTTGTCAAAGAAACACCAATCCTTTGTTCGACATGTTGTTCGACAGGATAACACGATAAGTGCAGTGAAATTAGCAGGACTTTTGCAAAACCAGTTCCAAATTAAAATTACACCCCAAAGTGTTCGGAATTATTTGCGTAGATTCGGTATACAGAGCCGGACTCCCGCTTCTAAGCCATTTATCAATAATGTCAATAGAAGAAAACGGTTAAACTTTGCAAAAAGATATCTAAACAAGGATTTTCGTTATTGGAAACGAGTAATTTTTTCAGACGAGTGCAAAATTAATCTAAAGTTGTCGGACGGACGGGTTCGTATATGGCGAGAAAAAAATACGAGGCTATATCCAAAAAACATGCTTCCTACATTTAAGCATGGAGGTGGTTCGTTGATGATTTGGGGATATTTTGCAGCTTCTGGTGTTGGAAACTTGCATTTTATTGATGGAATAATGAACGCGAAGCAATATGTGCAAATTCTTAAAACTAATTTACATCAGAGTGCACAAAATTTAGGAATTCGTAGGAAGTATATATTTCAACAGGACAATGATCCGAAGCATACGGCACTTCACACGCGGCTTTGGCTACTCTACAACTGTCGAAAGTGTTTAAACACGCCTCCACAGAGTCCTGACGTTAACCCAATAGAAAATTTATGGTCTATTTTCAAGAAGAATCTAAAAAATTACAGTATTAGGAGTAAAGAAGACCTGAAAACTGCCTTGCAGACCGAATGGCAAAATATTTCACCGAACTTAACCCAAAAATTAGTTCAATCAATGCCAAATAGGCTTAGAGCAATAATAAAACAAAAAGGATTTCCCACGAAGTACTAAAACTATATTTCTAGCACATTTTTTGAAGTCTGTAGGTGTACGAATACGAATTTTGTTTTGAGTTTTATATGAATTACTGTTTTTATTATTAAGTTTAAAATATATTTTATACTTGTTATTATGTACATGAATTAACCTCTTCATTTGCTATAATAATATACAATTTATTTATCTCTTAATGTTATATTTGACTTAAAAATAACAAATAATAGGTAAAAAAATGGGTGTACGAATACGAATTTTGCATACTGTATATCAATATTGTAAAATTGAAACAAAAAGCTGGTGAAAAACCGGATGCTTGGCGTTTCAGGTATGAACGGTTTTGTGTATATGCATTTAGCTGTCAAACTATTCATTTTAATGTATTATTATTATTTTGTTAAGGGAAAGTCGCATCGCGTCCTTGAAGAACTATTGTGCCCCTTTTACTGGTTATAGTGTACCTGTTGATCATAGTATCTCAAGCAGGCCAGTAACCGTTAGGAACTTTAGTATGTTCCCCACTTCCAGAAGTTTCAGCTTTGCATCTGGTATTAAGTGTTCTCCCAGATGTATCGACCTACTTTGCACAAGTGCTGGACACTGTCCCAGGACGTGCATAGAGGTTTCGTCCTCCTCCTCACAGAACCTGCAGGCAGTGTCCGTAGATATCCCTAGCTTCCCTAGGTGGTAGTTCAGCCGACAATGACCAGTGAGAATTCCCACTATGATTCGGAGGTTCTTTTTGGTGAGGTTTAAGCAATCCTTTGTGCGCATGGGTTCGTATCCCCCAATAAGCACCCTGGACTGCTCCATCACTGGTAGGCCCGCCCAATATAGTTCCCTCAACCGTTTTTCTTCGTTTCTTAGATTCATAGTCATGAAACCGTTTCCGATTCCACAGAAGGGTTCAGGCCCGTATAAAGGCATCCCTGCTCCCTTCTTGGCTAGTTCATCCGCTGCCTCATTGCCTTCCAGCCCAGCATGGCCTGGAACCCAAAGTATCCAGACCTTGTTGGACGAGCCGAGTGTATTCAGTCTCTCAAGGCATTCCCATACCAGTTTAGAGTTCACCTGGTTGGACCTAAGTGCCTTGATCGCTGCTTGGCTATCGGTGAGAATAGCTATGTTCTGCCCCCTGTAGTTCCTTTGCAGATTCAAGGAGGCACATTTGTCTATGGCGTAAATTTCCGCCTGGAATATGCTAGTGTACCTGCCCATTGGCTCAAAGTACATTTTCCTTGGACCAATGACACCGGCACCTGCTCCCTCTGCTGTGAGGGATCCGTCAGTGTACCAAGTAATCAGTTGCTGGTTTAAGCCGTATGTCGCAGCCACGCTTTCCCAGTTTGTCTTGTTACTCCAACGTGTTTCAAACTTCTTATCGAAGTGAAACCTCGTTGTCATGTTGTCCCTCGGTATCAGTAATTCGGGTTACCGCCTAGAAAGGATATCAATCTTCCTTCGATTTAGGCAGCTCCCCGCCTCACTCATGCTACCGGCCATCCTGAATATTGATCTCCTTGCCTGCATCTGTATGTGCAGATGGAGAGGGGTTAATCCCAGAAGGATCTCCAGGGATGCCGTTGGGCATGTTCTCATTGCCCCACTGATACACACGCAAGCCAGCCTTTGGAGCTTATGTAATTCCCTGGCTTGTGTGCTGAGTTGGGTTCTTTCTGCCCAGATTACCGCTCCATAGGTAATCATTGGTCTTACTATTGCAGTATATATCCAAAGTAGTATCTTCGGGCTACACCCCCATTTTTTTCCTGCTATGGATCTGCAAGTCATCAGAGCCCTCGTGGCTTTCCGACAAGTGTTTCCGACATGTGTCTTCCAGAGTAATTTTTGGTCTAGCGTGATTCCCAAGTATTTGACCTCTGTTTCTCGTTTCACCTCCATATCATGTAATGTTATGGCTTTCAGGTGATCCAGCTTACGCCTCCTAGTGAATGGTACTATGGTGGTTTTGGTTGGGTTGATCCGCAGTCCCACCTTCCTGCACCAGGCTCCACCTTCCTGCACACATAGGGTATCTTCATATTTGCCCCTACAGATTAGAACAATGTCGTCCGCGTAGCCCTGGACTTGTATTCCAGTATTAGTTAACACGTCCAGGAGTTCATCCACTACCATACTCCACATCAGCGGCGATAGTACTCCGCCCTGTGGACAGCCTTGAGTGGTGTTCATGATAATAGAATTTGTACCTGTTTGTACCTCTATTTGTCTGCTTTCTAGCATTTTGCCCATCCAGAGTGCCAGGGTGTTTCCCACTCCTTTGCGGCTCAGGGCATCCTGTATCTCTGTGTGTGATGTGTTGTCGAATGCTCCTTCGATATCCAAAAACGCGCACAGTGCAATTTCTTTTGTTTCAATGGCGTCCCGTAGTACCTCTGTCAGCTGATACAGAGCAGTTTCAGTTGACCTTCCTGCCCGGTAAGCGTGTTGACAGTGATGTAGGGGATTACGCTTTAGAACGTTAGTTCTAATATAGTTGTCTATGACCTTCTCCACCGTTTTGAGTACGAACGATGTTAGGCAGATTGGTCTGAAAGATTTAGGGTGAAAAGGATACTTTTTACCCGCCTTCGGAATAAAGACCACTTTTGCCCGTCTCCATGCCCTTGGTATGTAACCCAGTGCTATGCTCCCCCTTACCACCCTCAGAAGAGACTCTAGGATAATTCCTAGGCCTCTCTGGATAAGTGCAGGGAAAATGCCATCTGCTCCGGGAGATTTCATTGGTTGAAAGGTTCCCACTGCCCATCTTAGCCTAGCTTCTGAGCATACCTCTTTTGCTAGTTTCCAGCTCTCTTCCCTTCCCCTTTTATTCGTTGTTGGGGTGTCAGGCAGATTATTGTCGCCTGCCGCCGAGGGGTAGGACCCCGGGAAATGAGTTCTGAGAAGCAGGTGTACCCTGTCCTCCTCATTCTCGGTGAATGTCCCATCTTCCTTTTTCAAGCAGACAGAGGATATTCTCCCGTCTTTGGCTACAGCCTTGTACAGCCTAGTTGCTTCTGTGATCTGTTCAATCCCTTCACAGAATTCCCTAAAGCTGTTCCGTTTCGCTTCCCTGATGGCGTTGCTATACGCAGTCAGTGCATTTTTATACCTCCGCCAGTGCCCGGTTCGTTTTGCCCGGTTAAAGAGTTTTCGTACCTCCGTTCTCATTCTGGTTAAGTTTCTGTTCCACCATGGTACATCCCTTGATGACTTGACTGTCTTGGCCGGACAGCTGGCCTCATATGCGTCAATGACGATTGTGTTGAGGTCTTCCACCACCGTTTCTAATTCTAATTCGCTCCTGATGTCACCGCTCCCTTGAAGGTGGGCAATGTTGTTGCTCAGGTGCATTGTGTAAGATTCCCAATCCGTTCTCTTGGGATTCCTTATTATTCTTTTTATTTCGGAGTTACCCTCAATGTCGAATCTGATTATCCTGTGATCAGACATTGAGGGTTCATCCGACACCCTCCAATTCCTGACCATCCCGTTCATTAGGGTATTTCCTAGAGTTATATCTAGTACCTCTTGTCTGGTGCTGGTCACAAATGTTGGAGTGTTCCCTACGTTGTATATTTCTAACTTATTACTAAGAATAAATTCGAGAAGGTACTCACCTCTACGATTAGTGTCACTGCTTCCCCACACTACGTGGTGGGCGTTGGCATCGCAGCCGAGAAGAAGTGGTAACGCCCTCTCCTCGCAATACTCCGTCAGCTTTGCGACTTGTTCCGGTGGAGCCCGGCTCTCGTCTCCTGGGAAGTATCCCGATGCTACCACTACCTTTCGAGTGCTCCTCCCGGCTTCCAATGAGACTTGGATAGCCACAAGGTCCCCGGTTAAGAACTCTGAAAGACATATGTATTTTAGATTACGTTTGAGAATTATGCAAGCTCTTGGTTTTTCACAAGACGAGTCCCAAATTACCTGCATGTCTCCTCCTTGCAGACCGCGAATCTGCCCCCGGTACACCCAGGGCTCCTGAGCCAGCACTATTCCAATGTTCTCCTTGGAATTTGCCCTTGCAATCACTGCAGATGCAGCTCTCGCATGGTGGAGGTTTATCTGGGCTATCCTAGTGGTGGCCATTGGCTCCGTTATTGTTTGGAGCTCTTCTCCACTGTCGGAGTGTCACCCTCCTCCTCCGACATGGCGCTTTCCTGCGCGTCGCTGTCCACCCCGAGCCCTAGCAGTCCTAGGTCTAGGTCGTCCAGCTTCTGCTCTTCACTGGGCAGCAGGTCTATTTCCCTGGTTGATCCCGT
This sequence comes from Hermetia illucens, assembly GCF_905115235.1. Classification (NCBI taxonomy): domain Eukaryota; kingdom Metazoa; phylum Arthropoda; class Insecta; order Diptera; family Stratiomyidae; genus Hermetia; species Hermetia illucens. Next base: position 133,289,927 of record NC_051849.1, on the reverse strand, counting down.
TCTTTCCGCCTCTATGGCTTCCGCGACTTCTTCAGGGACCTCGGTAAGTTTTCCACCCGACGCCTCCTCCGAGGTCTCTTTCCTTAGCTTTTCCTTGTGCACATGCACGGGTATGTTGCCAAATCGGTAGTTGATATGACAACTCCGACGTTTAATTGCCTCTAGGGATCGGTCATCTACCCCGATCGTGAGGAGTTTACCCTTTCCCTCCACCTTGCTTCTGAAGACTCTCCATAGTCGAGTATGGAGATCTTCGTTCTGAGCAATTAGGAGTCTCATGAGGTCTTCTGTTACTATTGCCGCGGCCTTTGGAAGAAAAACTGTCACCATGTGGGCTCCTGGTATATCATCTCCAGCACATGTTGACAGTTCCACCCCTTCCCAGCCTGGCAATCTAGGAATTATGGTTCTGACCCATTCTGCGGTACCTTCCGTCGCGCAGTCCACCAGTATAAGGCCTGGTCGAAAGCGTATCCCGGTGAACACCAGTTTCGACGTCCATCCCTTGATCATCTGCTTGACGACAAGTTGTTCAATGGTTTCCTGTTCCTCCCGAGTGAGTATTTGCTCGGGAAACCTTTTTGGCAGTATGGCCAGTCGAATGCCCTTGACCGCACTAGCATAGCTAATGCCGGGCTTCCTGGGTCCTGGCTTCACTCCTGACCTGCCCGGGTTTTCTCCTCCCGTGGGTTCAGGTCTGGGTTTTTTGGGGGCATTCCCTTCATGCGGGCTGATCTCTGCTGCTCCCCGCTTTCTCGGCTCCAGTAGAGATGGCTTAGGTCTGTCCTGAGCCTTCTTAAGGGCCTCTTCTGGTTTCAGGCCTTCCTTCAGATAGCGCAGGTACCATTTAACCCCGGCGCCACTGAGACCTGTCTCCTTCCTGACGTCCGTTATATTTATCTCAGACGTGCTTTTGCTGGTCCCTGCTCTTTGAGCAGTGGTGTTCGTTGGCTGTAGTCCACGCAGTATACCAATGCTCACCTTGGATCCACTGCTTGACGTCCCAGCTTCTCCCTTCTTGGGTGTAGTCACCTGGCTTTCAATAATTCGGAGACGTGCCTCCACCTGATTAACCAGTTTTGGTGCGGTACGGGGTCCCGCTTTTTTGGTTTTTGTTTTTTTTTTCCAATTTAGTACTCATTTGATTCCCACGAGTATGGGGGTTAAGAGGTCCGCCGTGCCATAGCCCCCCGTAGCACGGTAAGATCTAACTTACTCACTGAGGCGACCAGGTATCAGTGAGGCTCCGTTCGAATACAGTCAGTTACTCCCGACTGCAAACTATCCAATGGGCACGGTTCGCATGACACCCTGGATTGGGGAGGTGTTTTTCGACTCCCCAGTCTAGATCCGTAGCGTTTTGTTAATAGTAGGGTCACCTCGTACAGGGTGTGGCTATCACCACTCACTAACGGTCTTGGTAGACGAGAGGCTTGGCCCCTGAAAAGGCACACACCGTCCCAGAGGAGAGACAACTCCTCCTTAGAGAAAGATAGGTTGGCCTCAGGGAGCTATGTTCCGCATCAGTCTATCCTGCAGTACACTGCTTGACCCCCATTTTAATGTAATACGGGCATTTAATATTCTGCGCTACAGTAAATTTACACAAAATACCGCTTTCGAACTGATAGAAAAATTATACCCTTTTTGTGAAGAATATTCTGAATTAGTCCGTGCGTGGGCGCTCATAGTTTCCACTTTCCTACCAGAGGATAACCGCCAATATCGACAGTAACTACACAGAATTTCGGAAGACGTTAACTGCAATGAAAAAACTAATTTTAATCAAATAAACCGGAATCATTACAGGGTCGCTCAGGATTTACTTGAGCAGACCATCTACGAATCGGACATGGAAATCGTCGTAAGTGAACCATACAGAAACCGTTACAGGGGCGTATGGCTCAGAAATGGTGGACCGGCAATGTGGACGTACGGTGGAGGAGCGCCTATAGAGTTGTGATACGACGATTCAGAAACCGGTCTTCTCCGCGGATCACATGCCCCACCCTGTCGTTGAAAATCGCTGACACCTTTCTGAGATTCTTGAATGTGAGGCCGTAACCACAGACGAGTTGTTGGAGATCTAAAGCAGAAAAGGTGACAACAAAACCACGAGTTGTTGGAGATCTACAGCAGAAAAAATGACAACAAAACTACGGGCCTGGACGGAATACCGAATAGAGCCTTTAAGCTTGCTGTTAAATTCAGACCGCAGTTCTTCCCTAAGTTCTTCGAAGCGTGCATGTCCAAGGGGATATCCCGTACAGCATGAAAGTGGCAAATGCTGGGACTGTTGCCTAAAGTTAGCAAAACCCCAGATGAGCTATCTTCCAGTTGACCCTTATGTCTTCTAGATACTAATTTGAAAGTGTTGGAGTAGGTAATCTATAATGGATTGCTTGCTGGTCTTTCAGATCGATAGCATGGGTTCCGTGAATCTGGATCAACCATTAATGCATTAAATTGGCCTGGCCGAAAAGGCAATTCATGGAAACTGTAGTATTAGCAAATATTGCGTGGTAGTAACACTAGACGTGAAAAATCTGTTCAATTTCCCTGGCGTCAACTTAGGTTCCCACCTATCTCACTGCTCGCTGTCGATAGCTACTTGCGAGAACAGACATCGATGATGGACCTCAGGAGTACGTTGTCTCCGTGAGCGTCCCACAGGGTAATGAACTGGGCTCACTACTGTGGAACATCATGTACAATGATGTACTTCCTGTTCCGGAGGAGGCCACGGTGGTGGGTAAGACCGACGACATAGCACTGGTTGTGGTCGCAAATCATCTCGAAGCTGCTGAGTTGTACCCATGCGAAGCAATCAGTGATGCTAAAGCTTGGTTGGATAGTGCTTGACTGGATAGCGCTTGGCTGGCACTTGCGGAGGAAAAAACGGAAGCGGTCCTTACCACCAGCCACCGGAAGAGAAATTTCCCTCGCATAAGAATGCGGAGTCATATCATCACATCCAAGTTGGTCATCAAACAGTTAGGAGTAATGACGAATACACTTGGAGTATACTTGCGGAAAGACATCCACCGCCAGTGTGGCTCTAACAAGAATGATGCTGAATCTACATAAACTGAGTACGATTTACAGAAAAATGGAGGAAACATACGTGTAAACATACCAATAGCTTTGTGGTCCAATTCGGGCTAATTTGCTTCAAGCGCATCACTTGTGCAGTGCGCGGAAGTAACTTAGCGTCACACAGCAAATTCTAAAAAATTAAATTCTATTTATGTAACATTATGTTCTGAAGCCTTCATTTCATATAGTGAGTGCAACTACAAAATTTCGAATATAACGGTATTCCAAATTTAATATTTCATTCGATGCAAGATGTTGCTGATTATCTCAGGCTCATAATTTCTATTGAAGAAAGGGGGATATATTAAAGTGGGAAATCTAGAAGAAGTGCAAAAAAGTCAAATCGTGCTGTGTCAAGTTTGTTCCCGAATTAATAGATCCCAGGGAGTGATATAAAATCCTTTAAATGAGGAGACAAAAACGGCATTTCCACTTCATATTTGCAGGTAACATAAAGATACGCCGCCGACTAATCAACATTTTCAAAGAAAAAGCCACTTAAAATAAATTAAGTGCGTCACAAATTGCAACTCTCAAAACCAGAACACATGGAGTGTAATAGATTTCAAACGCGAAGAGAGACAACAAATCGAGAAAAACTGGCAAAAATCCCTCGCCTACATTTATTACTTAGTTGCGAGACTAGCTTATGTAAAAAATCATATGAGGTGAAAAGAAAATGGTGTAATGTCATTATTTCAATTGAGAAAAAAATTATCTAAACGGACTCCACACATGTAGCTGCTATTAGCAGGATTTTTATGCAAATTACCCCTCAAAACTGAACCGCAATTTTGGAGGTGCGTCAATCAGGAGTACATATATTCTTATTACGGAAAACTGTTATTGGATTTTATAACAAATCAAATAAAGAGGAAGATTTTAAATTAGCTATTCCTAAAATAAATAATAGCATTGGATGCATATTTCAGTAAGATAATGACAGTATTCATGTTGCAAACACATCAATAAAGCTTTCCGTCTTCCTAAATACTATTATTTGACTGGAAAATCAGAAGTTCAGGTCTTAATTCAATCGAAAATATTTGGGGCTATTTAGTAAGAGCTGTTTACGCAAATACTCAGCAGTATTTAGTAATATCGGACATAAATACACTTTAAAAGTGAATTAATTTATTATCAGACTAATTAGAAATTCAAAATTCTCAAAACTCATTTCATCAACATTTCCATATTATGACAATTAATTGTAGAGCGGCTTAGAAAATGTCGATTCTTATTTTCGAAAATTGCTATTATTTCTATTTTTATTTAAATTGGAGCATGACATTTTTAAGTATTAGTATATATTTTTTTAAATTAAAAAAATGTATATTTACTTTGCCACTGTATTTACCAGTCTCAGCGCTTTGTTGGGAATTCGATCAATACCTAGGACGGCGGTATCCCGAATGCTTTTTGCTACGCTTAGAACTATCTTTATCTTTAGAAACGTAGATTCCGGAGGTGGGGGGAAACAATTTTGAAATTATTTCCCTCAGCAATCTAGGGTAGTACAGGTCCCGGGGCGAAACGTGGATTGGTACCCACGATGGAGCATAAAACCTGGGAAATGCCTGCTGAACCAACACCAACAGCTCTACTACCAAACCCTATCTCCACCTCCACGTGGTGACCGCTGGGAGCTCTTTCTTGACGAAAAGCTGCAGACGGAGAAGGATGAAGGCGAGTCTCCCGCGCCTAAAAACGGGACAAATTGTACCAACTGGTCCTCCAGGTTGGGGGTTGGGTAGGGCTGACAACCCTACACGGAAAACAACCGTTACGAAGCCACAACAGGAGCCTCGGATAGGATGGATATCAAAACGACGGACCCGGCAACGACAAAGGAACAACGATTTGCGCATTTTCTCATGGAACGTGCGCTCCCTGTACAGAGATGAAGCTGATAAGCAGCTAGCCGATACCCTGTCCCAATATAGGGCTGATGTAACAGCGTTGCAAGAGATGCGATGGACAGGGACCGGTTTCCTGGAGAAGAGCCACTACACCATATATTATAGCGGCCATCCAGTAAACCATGTGCTCGGAGTAGGTTTCTTAGTCAGCCAAAAAATGAAACCTGCTGTTATCGGCTTTGAAAGTATAAGCGAACGGCTATGCACTCTGCGCTTGCGAGGCAAGTTTAGAAATATAAGCCTCATAAACGTTCACGCCCCTACAGAGGAGACTGCAGAGTCGGAGAAGGATACCTTCTACGAGGCAGTAGAAAGAACCCTCGAAGCCTGTCCCAGATATGATATCAAAATCATACTTGGGGATTTTAACAGCCAAGTAGGGAAGGAGCCCGTATTCAGGCGATACGTTGGCTCCCATAGCTTACACGAAAAAACAAATGATAACGGACTGCGGACTATTCAATTAGCAGGGTCACACGAAATGGTTGTTGGAAGTACCTGGTTTGCGCGGAAAGCGGTCCACAAACATACGTGGGCCTCTCCAGACGGGACCACTTTCAACCAAATTGACCACGTGTTGATCGAACGCCGCCACCTCTCAGCCTTGATGAATGTCAGAACATATAGGGGGGCCAATATAGACTCGGATCACTATCTCGTTGGCATGGTGCTCCGAGCTCGAATAACAATACCACCTAGAATCCCCTCTGACAATCAGGTGAGAGTGAACACTGAAGCCATCCACAACACAACCCTCCGCGACACCTATAAGAGGGAAATGGATGCCGCAACAACCGCAGTCAATAGAGGACCTGGAGATGAAACATCAACTAATGATCTGCACAACCACCTGAAGAACGTTATCATGGATACGGCCACAAATATACTTGGCCCCAGCCGCAAAAGGAGTCGGAACGGCTGGTTTGACGATGAATGTAAGCTAGCAACGGAACGTAAGAATGCCGCATACCGAGTAATGTTGCATTCTCAAAGAACGCGGGCACGCGCAGAGACTTATCACGAACTCCGTCGAGCGGAGAAGCGACTTCACAGACGGAAAAAGGAAGCCTGGGAGAACCAACAAGTCTGTGAACTAGAAAAGTACAGGGAGCAACCGCACCAGGCGCGGAAGTTTTACCAACAAGTCAGCAGGATGAAGCCTTATACACCTCGATGCTCATCCTGCCGAGACAAAGAGGGAAATCTGATTTCCGACAGAATGGGCATATTAGAGCGATGGGTTGAGTACTTTGATGAGCTACTGAACAACCAGAACATCGGCGAGTTGGAGGTCCCGCCAACTGAAGACGACGGACAAATACTGCCACCACCAAGTTTAGGAGAAACAGTCCGTGCAATTCATCGGCTAAAAAATCATAAGTCGCCAGGAGCCGATGGAATTACAGCCGAATTGGTTAAATATGGAGGCGACCAGTTACACCAAGTGGTTCATCAACTTGTGCTCAAGGTATGGGACAGCGAATCAATGCCTGACGATTGGCAGCGAGGCATAATCTGTCTCATACATAAAAAGGGAGATATCACACAGTGCAGCAATTATAGAGGTATCACGTTGCTGAGTACCATCTATAAGATATTCTCCACTATCTTGCTAGGCCGGATAGCCCCATACGCCCAGAACATCATTGGCCCATACCAAAGAGGCTTCACTCCAGGCAAATCAGCAACAGATCAGATTTTCTCTCTGCGGCAAGCGATGGAAAAACTGTTGGAATATGGACAACAGTTGCACCATCTGTTCATCGACTTTAAAGCCGCCTATGATAGCATAGCCAGGGTAAAACTGTACACGGCCATGAGGGAATTCGGTATCCCGACGAAATTAATAAGACTGACTAGGCTGACCCTGACCAATGTGCGAGGCCAGATAAAAGCAGCAGGATCACTCTCAAGACCATTTGACATCAACAACGGTCTACGACAAGGGGATGCGCTATCATGCGTCCTCTTTAACCTGGCCCTCGAGAAGGTGATCCGTGATGCTGAGGTGAATGCAAGAGGTACGATCCTCTTCAAGTCCACCCAACTACTGGCCTATGCTGACGATATCGACATCATGGGAAGAACCACCCGAGACGTTCAAACTGCCTTCATCCAGATCGAGCAGGCGGCGCGAGATCTTGGGCTGCACATCAATGAAGGCAAGACAAAATACATGGTGGCAACGTCAGCACCGAAGACAAATCAACCAACAACATCAAACCGCACTGGTCAAACACAAGCACGAACAAGAATAAGGATAGGGGAATACAACTTTGAGACCGTTGACAATTTCTCCTATCTAGGGTCGAAAATCACAACCGATAACAACTACGATGATGAAATCCGCGCACGGTTGTTGTCAGCCAACAGAGCCTACTTCAGCTTACAAAGACTGTTCCGCTCGAAACGTCTCACCATAGGGTCAAAGCTCTTACTGTACAAGACTATGATCTTGCCAGTCCTCATGTATTCCTCGGAAACTTGGGTTCTTAGCAAGAAAAATTGCGAACTCTTGGCCGCGTTCGAGAGAAGAATCCTCCGAAGAATTTTTGGCCCCCTACATGAGGATGGACGATTCCGTAGCCTACACAATGACGAAATCTATGAGCGATACCATGACCGTCCGGTTGTGGATAAAATCCGGCTCAATAGGTTACGGTGGGCGGGTCACTTAATCCGTATGGATGAAGATGATCCCACCCGGAAAGTCTATAAGGGCAATATCTATGGTAGGAAAAGAAGACGAGGCAGACCCTGCCTAAGATGGAGCGATGGCGTGGGCCAGGACGCCAGACAGCTTTTAGGGATATCGAATTGGTGGACCTCGGCGCAAAACCGGGATGTCTGGAGTTCCTTATTAAGGCAGGCCTAGACCGGATACCGGTTGTTGCGCCGTTGATGATGATGATGATGAATCTAGGGTACATAATAGGAGAAGCCCATTTATTATTTTTTGCCGACATGATAGGAGAATATGCCTCATCACAAAGTCGGTTAAAGCAATACTTTTTAAGGTTTTGTGTTAATTTACACAAAACCTTAAAAAGTATTGCTTGCTAAAATCGGTTTACTGTCTGTCTGCCCGTCTGTCTGTCTGTCTGTCTGTCTGTCTGCCCGTCTGTCTGTCTTTTTTTTTTTTTATGGATGGAGGTGGAAATCTTAGAAAGACGCTGCCGCGCCAGGTTGCAGCAGCGTGTGGGATTCTCACCCATTAAAATCACCCCCACTTTCTCCTTTTTCCTTCCCCGCGGGTCCGCCGCAAAGCATTACTTCACGGGGTGGACTGCGCTTTACGCGACCACGCCTTCCGTTCTTCGCGTCCTCCTTGCGCGCTCCGCTCTTCCCAGTTCCTCTTATATTCGGTTGATTGCGGTGTTCACCGCACACCAGTTTCCCTCCGATTTCAACATTTCCCCGACAATGTTCTGCGGGCTTAGAGTGGTTTTCAGGGAGTCTTCCAGACTCCTCCTTTCTGAGAGAAATCGTGGACAGTGGAACCTACCATGCTCCGGGTCCTTAGGTGTGCAACCACATTCAGGACACAAGGGAGAATCATCCAGCCTGAATTGGTGCATTTCCTGTAACCGCCATGTCCTGACAGGAATTGCGTCAGATGATAGTTAATCTCACCGTGTCGTCGCTGGATCCACTCCTCAATACGAGGAATCAAAGTGTGGGTTCAGCGACCCCTCTGCGAGTCATCCCACCGTTTCTGCCACTTATCTAGCGACTCTCGCCTTGCCGCCTTTCGGCATTCTGCATCCTTTTCAAGAGGATTCATTTTCCTTGTCTCGTACAGGCAGCGTGTCTCACTTGCCAGAATGTCTATCGGGATCATTTCCGCAATAACACACGCTGCCTCGCCTGATATTGTTCTGAAGGCGCTGCACACCCTTAGCGCCACTAAGCGGTAAGTCGTATTCACTCTCCTACGATTACTCTCACACGCTAATGCTTCCTCCCAAACTGGTGCCGCCTCCAATGTTAGGCATTATCCTCGCTAATGATACGCTGGTATTTGCCGCTTTCTCACAGGCATAGGCCAGATGTCCCTTGAAATTGATTTTAGCGTCATTCATCACCCCTAGGTATTTGATAAACGGCTTCAAGTGATGACGTGACCGCCAACGCGAATATTAACCGTATTCCTCTTCCAACGATTGGTAATCAAGGCCGCCTCCGTCTTTTGTTCCGCAAGGTCAAGCTGAACCATCTCCAGCCACGCTTTTATGGCGCTAATGGTTTCGTTAGCGTACATTTCAACGTCTTCAGGCTCTTTCGCGACGACAACTACAGCTAGATCATCTGCGAAATCGATTATCGTGGCCTCCTTTGGCACGAGAAGGACAAGGACCCCATTGTACATGACGTTCCACTGGAGAAGACCCGACACTGAGCCCTGTGGTACTCCTGCGGTGACGGTGTACTGCTTGGATCCCTCATCCGTGTCGTACCACAGTGTCCTCTCCGAAAGGTAACTGTTGAGGAGCTTAGTCAAGTAACTAGGGATACCCGTTTTAGCCAGTGAACTTTTTATCCACTCCCAGCTTGCGGAATTGAACGCATTTTTGATGTCCAATGTCACTACGGCACAGCATTTTTTAGACGACATCGCGTCTCGTGCCAGCTTCAAAACAACGTCTACGGCGTCGATCGTCGAGTGGGCTTGACGAAATCCAAATTGTCGCTCCAATAGTCCATCCTTATATTCGATGATAGGGAGCAGTCTGTTGTAGATGACCCTTTCGAGCATCTTTCCTGCCGTGTCGATAAGACAAATCGGTCGGTATGATGATGGGTGTCCTGGGTGTTTATTCGGCTTCGGAAGCAAGACTAGTTTTTGCCTCTTCCGCCGGTCGGAGAAAACTCCTATCATGCATGTTTCAAACACGCTGATAAACCAGTCGGGTCTGGTCTTAACAGCGAGTTTAAGGGCTCTATTGGGAATAGCATCCAGACCGGGTGCTGTGTTATCACCAATTCTCCGGCAAATTTGCGTAAGTTCCTCCTCAGTTACCGCAGGTATAGTGTAGACGTCCAGTGCTCGCTTGTGTTGTTTGCGCTCCCCTTTATCCGGGGGGAAGGGCGCCGTCACGATATCGAGCAGAAGATGCGAGCAGGTCAATTGAGGTGTTCGCCCTCTCATCTTCTTCATAACTATCCTGTACGCTGTTCCCCAGGGACTTTGGTCTGCCTCTGCAAAGCTCCTTGAAGCATTCTCGCTTGCTGGTCCATATAGCCTGCTTAAGCCTACCTCGAAGGTTCACATATGCTAGACGATTCTCGTCGAAGTCTCGTCTTGCTCTAGATCGTTGGCAGATTCTTCTAGCACAAAAACATGCATCCCGTAACACCGCGATCTCTTCATTCCACCAATAGTTTGAGCGCCTTTTTGCGAGAACTCGTCGCCTCGGCATAGCAGCGTCGCATGCTCTTGTTATGCGTCCCATCATTTGCTCTATCTTTTCCGTAGCCGCACCACCGAGACTTTGGCCTCCCAATAGCATCTCTATGAATGCATCCTCCTCAAGCCCTTTCACGGACCAGCCCCGATTTCCAGTCTCACGGAAACACGCATCGACGCATGGCCCATATTCGATCTGGAGGAAAATCGCCTGGTGGTCGCTGTGAGTATAATGCTCACTGACAAACCATGTCATTCTCCTCGCCAATGTGGTACTCACATATGTCAGATCGACTATTGAGCCCGACCCTGTCCCACGAAAAGTGGAAACGTTTCCCGTGTTGGCAAGCACCAAATCTAGCTCCGCGAAAGCCTCGAGCAGGATACGGCCCCTGGTGTTCGTAGGGCGACTGCCCCAATCCACGGCCCACGCGTTGAAATCACCAGCTATGATCTTGGGGTTTCGACTTCTTGCATCCGAGACTAGCATACCTAGCATTCCTTCGATTTCTGTTATCGCCGCGCTTGGTGGAGCATAGCAACTATATATATAGATACCAGCTATTTTTGCCCTGACGAATCCAACTTCTGGAAACTCCATCACTTCTTGAATGGCCTGATTTCCACACGCCCATATTGCCGCCTTGCCAGTTTCACCTGCAGTCCAGGCACCGCTCTTATTGTTGCGATAAGGCTCGCTGATTATGGCAGCTTGGATTCCCTTCTCATAGATGGTCTGCGAGAGAAGGTCTTGCGCTGCCTCGCAGTGGTTGAGGTTGATTTGCATCAACCTCATTTTTTTACTGCATTCAAGGCTCCCCTAAACACGGGGCATCTGCTGCTGCCTGCAACATGCCGACAGTCGACGCCCTTTTTTTCCTTACAGAGCATGCATTCAGGCTCAGCCTTGCACTCCCTGAACATATGGCCTTCTCCCCCACATTTTCTACAACATTTTGACCTGTCACAGTCACCGGTGCATTTCGCCGCTATGTGGCCGAATTCCAGGCATCTAAAGCAACGCTTAAGGGATACCTGCTCCCTGAGTCGGCAAACGACACAACCTATTTTTACTTTCCCAGCCGCCAGCAGTTTGAACGCTGCTTCAGTTGGTAAGCTTATGGTTGCCGTTTGCGTGCCTCCGTATGCCTTCCTCAGTCCCCTGATTGCGCAATCTTGCAAGCCAAGTGGTCCGAACTGCTTTTCTAACGCGTCAGGGATATCCTCCTTGGTTGTGATTTCGTCAATGTCCTTACATTCTATGACAAGCTCCTGCGTTCTGGCCCGTACTTGAGCTTCTTCTCCTAAGGACTTCTCCACCTTGCTAAGGAAATTTTCCATCGTTTTGCCCGGAGACTTCTACAGCTCCAGCATCAAGTCTCCTTTCTGGGAGCGTCTGGTCCGGCTGACGTTTTCTCCAAGGTCCATCACCTCAGGATCGGATTTGACCTTCTTAAGGATATTGGCGTAAGTCATATCCCCTTTTTTGGAGATGATGAGTAATTCGGGCCGTAATCTTCTTTTCTGCGTCGTATTTTTCTTTCCGCCAACCTTGGTCCATGATTCCTTGGTCCCTTTTTGAGGCTTTGCCTCCCTTGGGTCAATTGGAGCCGGCGCCGCAGTTTCCACGATGTTGATAACTTTGTTTCCCTTGCCTTTTGCCGGTGAGAGACCTTTTTGCCTTTTCACGTCCTGTGAGAATCCGAAAGAATCGTTCGCGCACTCTCTACTCCTCTTTTCAAGTTTACCGCCCTTTGGATTTTGAGGGGGTGTCACTTGTGTTGCCTGGGTGACGCTTGATTTCTTCGAGGCGTTTTTTTCTTCCTTGGCACCATTGTATAGTACCCGAATGGTACGGACCATGTTTCTGATGGCCTGGTGCACGTTGTGTTTGTCCTTAATAAATTCAGACAACTCTTCTATTTTATCTCCGAGTAGGGCAAACGATGATTCTTCCGGACTCTGACATAGCTCCTCCGCTTGGTTTTCACATTGGGCGCTTATGTACTTGTTAGCCTTCCGAGAGCTTCCCTGATTTCCTTCCTTCATCAAGGTTGATTTGGGAGGAGATCGCACGATCGTCGACCTTCTCTTAAATGGATCAACCACTAAGTCCTGCGACATGTTTCGACCAGGTGTAGTTACCCCGCTATGGGCTAATAACTGACCAGTTTGTGCCCCATCTTTTCTTGTGTTTTGAACAGGCGTTCTCGGAAGTGATGTACTCCTTTTAAATGCCTCTTTCTCCAGGCTACTTGTAGTATTTGATGCAACGGTGGCCAAGTAATCCACCACCGAGGCACTGCAGTCGAGGGATATCGCCTGCTTGCGTGAGTTCCTGAGTTCCTGAGTCAAATCAGGGTAATAATCTCGGGCGAGCGCAATGCTGACCACATTGCCTCCTACAGTGTCCTGTAGTGTACCATTACGGTCTTGAATGAAGTACTCTAACACACTTTAAGGCCCTGATCCAATATGGATTGTTGTGCCAAAAATTATTATTATTTCCGAGTTATCACAATCTCGGCAGATGCCGGATTTTACCTAATACTAGCACTAAGTGCCAAGCATTTAGGCTCGGACGATCCTACCTGCTGAAAAACTGAAAGGGGCACTGGTGGTGGTGGCCGGTGGTAGATCAGTGGGAGAATCCGTCGAGTACTCCCCGCAACATCGAGCACGTATGCAGAATGGTGTACTTCTGCATGGTTTGAACCAGACTGTGCGAAAGTCCCAGGACATCAAGGGAAGCCGTCAGGGATTTATGTACAATACCTGTAACTGACAATATTATGGGAACTACAACCACCCGCTCGAGACGCAAAATTTCTTTGATTTCCCGAGCCAATGGCTCATAGTTCACCTTCTTCTCCACGTATTTCCGTTCAATGTTGCTATTATGGGGGATAGCAACATCAATAATATACGCGGAGCGACCCGTCTTGTCAACTAACAGTACGTCAGGCTTATTGTGTGCGGTATGGCGATCAGTTAGAACTTGCCGGTCCCAATACATGCTGTAAGCAGAACTATCAAGTACTGCTTGCGGCTCATATCGGTAAACCGGATATGTTCCCGTGATCAGCCCATGCTTATAAACAAGCTTTTGATGTATAACCTTACATACAGCATTATGCCTGGTGATGTATTGCACCGGTGCCTTAACAGTACAGCCAGAAATGAGATGGTCCAACGTCTCTAACGCCGAACCACACATTCTGCACTGGTCGTTCTCCACCGGTTCTTTGGGTGGCGACCACGCCATCCTGAATGGCACACATAAACCCCTCCGTCTCAGCAAAGAGCTCCCCAGCACACAGCCATCTGTTCGACAGATGCAAATCGACAAATGGCTGCCAAAGACAATTCACGTTTTACCGCGCATTGCCTTCGACTTCCACTCATCGGTCCACTCTTGCTCCGACTCCACCCCACTCAGAGGATTGGAGGATCGATCCTTCAAGTTAAGTGGAGTCAGCCCACAGTCTGCCTTACAGAGAGCCGCATGCAAGGGACTCGCCTGCTCTTTGCTGTACAAATAAATATTATATATTTACTTTATCAATGCATTTCCATTTTACTTCACACTGATAAAAAATTGTGTGCTTCAAAAGTCGATTTGTAATCAATTTTGCTATCCAGATATTTCGCTTTCAGTAGATAGCCTGTTTCGCAGCTACTATATGGATTATGAGCTGTTCCTTACAGCATTAGGAGTTTTTGCGCAACCTATTAACTCAACTGTCAATTTATAAACTTTAAGATGATTTGAGAATTGAATTAAGATTTGATATTGGTCGACGTTTGGTGATAAGATAAATTAACACCTCGGTGAAACCAAGTTTGGATCAGCACTGTTTTCGTTATAATAATTTATAAATTCTATATGAGTGCGCTTGAACTCCTTTTGCCACAAGTTGTGCACCTTATCAGTTTTTGGCCTGTTGCTTGCCTTTTCAAGGATGACTTTAGAATCACTGTCATTCATTCAATAGCAGCCTATGCCATTTTAGAAAACACCTCGAATAAATACAATAGGCTTGATAGTCATGCCGGTTTTCAGGTGCAATGGCTAAGTTGGGTCCAATGGTCTAGGTTGAAATTGCTTTCCGGGCTGACGTTATAGAGTTTTTTTTAACATTCTCTGTAGTTTTGCAAGAGCAATGTGTGATTTGTTTTTCAATACAGGCTTGCTTGATACCTGCACATCCGATTTGAGAGAGTTTTAGTAATTGCTATATCCCTGACCAGCAATATATGTATTGTAACTCATCGGCCCATTTGTTAGGCAGAAACTCCCAGAATGAGGGGCAACTCGGGCATTTACCATTAAAAGCCACTGTGATGCTGTTGAACGGTTCTCAATTGTGTTGGGAACTACCTTTTAATCTCTAAGGTCCCATTGCAGCTTTTGTCTCCAAGTCAACCCTGCAATAGAGCTCCAATGTTAGTTGCTGCATAGCCCCAGCTAATATACATTGCAACAATAGCTAGTGCCAGAGGAATTCATTCGCTGGGTGAAACTGCTCTGCCACATTTCAAAACTGCATCTTCTCTCTATTGCTGTTCATCCAAGAAAAATCTTTTCACCACTCCTCGTGTTCTCACCATAAAGATTATCACACGGCACATTCAGCAAACTGCCCTATGTAGGTAGCGTTTTCCTAATGTCTAATAATAAAGCTTATCTTGAACAGCATGTGCAATGATAGAATGAGCGCCTAATTTAGCAGGTTCTCCGACTGAATAAAACAGTTTTCGGACTGCCCCATAGAAGTAATCACTGCTAAGGCAGCAATTTGCCCAGAACGGAGTAATCTAAGTATCTTGGGACATTGTTATTAGCCGACGGTGAACTGCGCCGTGAAACTGCTGCATGTTGGATTACATGACGGTTCATAACCGATGTTTGAATGACGCATCAACGGACGTCTCAAATCAAAAAGCCTCGGTGCCATTCACTCGATTGCCCCCTTCTATCCGAGTTTCAGTTGACAAACAATGGCAATGAATAATATCTTATTTTGGATTAGTGGATCAATGGCATAACATGCTATATTCATGATCGAAATAGGTACATCGCGATCAACATGGAGTTAGGGCCATCATTCGGACAAAGACGTCTTCGATGGTGTGGTTATGCTATTCGTGCTGACAAGAACTGAGTAGTTAAGGTGGGCCAAAACGAGCCGACTAGTAGTCCCTCGACGATTACCTACATTGTTGTGGTGAGGGAGCGCAGTATGGAAGATCCTCGAGGAAACGAGAGGTGACACCTGAAGCTAAGCGATAATAAACACCCTAAGCCAAAGAGTGACTACCGTGCTGAGGGCTCAATGGTCACAGAGGTTAAGATGTGGCCGTAAACGGTGAAATCTGGGTATCAGGCGACCCCTGTCAGTTTCAACTACTCTTGTCGCAGCAAAAAGGGACTCTGCCGAGATCGACTTACTTTCCTCGATAAAACTGAGGCAATGGCAGCCAATTATGAGAAAACAAAAAAACAAAAACCTTTTAAATAACTGCAATTAAATCTTAATCGTGACTATTTGACCGCGGTGAAGGAGCAACCCGAAGCTCATCGATGGAACCCCGGTATCTAGGCTCAGATTTTCCACTTAATCAGGTGGGAAACAATCGGCAAGCCGCTTCCGGGCAAATCACAACCTACGGGCTGTGCCAAGGTTGAGGGAAAGGATCGTTCGGGGCACCTGCGGCTAAGCGGAAACGGAAGCGACAGTGGTCGTCGAATGATCCCAACTATTCGACGCAAGAGGCAGCAAAGAGGGCTCGCCCGGCAACGGCTAGGCCTTCATTTGCAGCAAGGCTAATGAAGCCGATAGATGGGTCTTGTATGACGGCTCTAATCCATCCAGTTATGATACCGAGCAGTGCGAAGTGTTTAGGAGGAAACTCCTCCTAGCTGTAAGAACTACATCCTCGCATGGCATTAAGCTTTACTTTGAGTCGGTAGGTGTATTCCGTAAAATGTTCAGGCCAAACTTGCCGACGAAGACACAAACGAGTGGCTCAGGCAATACTGCTTCTCCCTCAACGATGTGTGGGAGGGTGCGCGGCTAGCCTTGAAAAGGGTCTCTAAGCTGCCATCGTTAAAGAAGTGTTTTCTGTGGCTTCCAGAAGAAGAGCGGAATGGTGTTCTAATTTTGGAACACTTAGCGAACACAACCTCCACTTGGATGCTGCTAGGCAGCCAAACGCGAGGGAGAGCCGGTAGGCCAGGAACTTTTCTTACTATCGGCGTTCCCGAAACCGATGTTAAGAAGGTTCGGGAATAATCGGGCTGTCGGCTCTACTGCGGACTAGGGAGCCTCACGTTACAAGTGTCGACCCCTAAAACCATTGAAGGGGACGAGCATCTTCATCTGAAACGTAGATGAGGTGCCACATTTCGCAAATAAATTTGTAAAATTATAAAGCGGCGACTGCATTTGTCAGTCGTCGAATCAATAGCTGCAAGATATTTATATACCTCATACAAAAACCGTGAGTTGTTGGTGGGGTAGTCAGGGGCTTAAACTTCAAAAGTGCTAACCTGTTGTATGTCAATGAAAGTGATCGACCCCGCTCCTGCATGGTAGTCTCAAAAGACTTCCAGGCTAATTTGGCTAACCACCTATGTAATGGTGAAACCACATCGGATAAATTAACCATAAAGAGTCAACAGGGAGATAAAGAGATATTATAGTGCTCTGCATATTTCCCCTATGACGCAGAAGAAGTTCCCAAACGAAACATTCGTCAGAACTACTCAATATGCCAAAAGTAAAGGCATGCGGGTAATAGCAGGATGTCATGTCAACGCTCATCATATATGCTGGGGAAATTCCAATGTCAATGCAAGAGGATCGAGACCGCTGGAGTATCTAGTAGGAACCAATTTGCAGATCCTTAATTTGGGCAATAAACCCAATTTCTTCAACGTGGTCAAGCGAGAGGTCATCGACATCACTATGGCATCCCCTGACATTGAGGCTCGGTGGGTCGGAGAGTGGAGAGTAACAAACGATATCACACTCTCGGATCACAGACGCATTGATTCCGTAATGGGTATGGATCCACCTCCACCCACTCCACGATCCACGAAAGACAGATTGGGCGACGTATAAAATAGAGTTGAGCGCCTGAGTCACGATCCCTGGGAAGCGCATCAAATCCATTATTGAAATTGAGAAGTCAACCCAGATGATTACTACTACCGTGAGAGAAGCTTTCGAAACTGTCCACTCAAGATGCGAAAGCGGGGTAAAAAACCATGGTGGAAATTGGGTTTTGCAAAGCAGGGGAGAACGACAGGGCGCTCCTTAATCGTGCTCTGAAGTCTGATTCAGCCGCCAGCTAGAATCGCTATAAAGAGGCACAGAAGGAAGAAGAGCATAAGATCGGCTAAACGATCATTATGGGGACGCTTTGCGAAGAAAGTAACTCTCTTGAGTAATCTCAAAGCTGCTGCGGATTTTTGTTGAAGAACCTAGCCAGAAGCTGGGTTATTTACGTTTACAGAACGGGAGGTACACAGAAAGCGATGAAGAAACGGCAAACCATTCACTTCAAGTGAACTTCCCAGGCAGCATCCTAAATTTAATCTCGGGGCCGACAGGTGCATACAGCTCTCAACAGAGAGACTGGAATCTGGCATGCAAAGTAGTCTCTCTGGAGTGAGTAAAATGGACATTTAACTCGTTCCATAGATACAATTAACTGGCGTGACGTGAAGAATCGGTTCTCTCTCCGCTGGTGCTCCTGGTGAATAAAAAAGTCTTCTCGCAAGCATTTTCGGACCACCTAGCCGTAATAATTACCGGCAAGTTTTGGGGCAACAGTATGTGACCGCTTGAATGCAACTCTGCATGAAATCCACAGTTGATGCCTCCGCAATGGACTCACAATAAACACTAGGAAGACTGGACTAGTTATGTTCACTAGGAACGTCAGGCGGGGCAGGTATATGCTACCCACCTTAGCAGAGGCGGAAATCCAGCTGGTACAAACAATCAAGTATTTAGGAGTACACTTCGACTCCAAGTTAACGTGGAAGCACCATATCGAGGAACAACATCAGAATTTCTGCAAATTGCTCTGATGTTGCAGAATTGCGATAGGTAAAACTAAGTATCACTGGAGCAATGAGTACTACAACGACTGCGGCACTTCAAGCTATCCTAAATCTACCCGCCGTTCAATTGGGTTTGAAACGCAAAGCAGCCAACGACGCATATATACTCAATACCATTGGATCGTGGAAAGGCAGCCAATCATACGGTCATGCATCTATCTAGAAATTCCATGACAAACATCCGGTAGCTCTGAGGACGGCTGGTCATATGGTTTCCAGATTCGTCTTTGAAAAAACATACGCTGTCGTAATCAATTTTGTTGTCCCTTAAGAAGTGGGACATGAAAACCCTAGTAGGGCTTTTAACGACGACACTGTTCCTTAAACTACCATATATAAAACATTGGGGTGGTGGTTTCGGCTTTATGCAGCCAATGTGAGTAGGAGGAGAAGGCCCTGCACTTTTTATACAGCTGCCAGAGTATTTGTGAAACAAAAGTTGACCACCTCTTTAAGGTGTATGAAAACCCCACCCCTTTTAAGTTCATCGTGCAATGCAATTCACCGCATGCGCATATTTTCAACAAAACCTCAATGCCAGGTTCTGGTTTCCCTACTTATACTTTGTTTATCTTTCCATCTTTCGGTTTCTTTTTAAGGTTTTGTTTGTAAAACAAAACCTTATTATTAAGGTTTTGTTTGTAAAACAAAACCTTATTAAAATCGGTTTACTGTCTGTCTGTCTGTCCGTCTGTCTGTCTGTCTGTCTGTCTGTCTGTCTGTCTGTCTGTCTGTCTGTCTGTCCGTCACACGCATTTTTCTCGGAGACGGTTGTAGCGATTGGCACCAAATTTGGTAGAAACGTGGGAACTGTGAACGCTCACGCATATAGTGAGTTACATCCTTTTAGGTCGAATTTAAGGGGGGGTCCCCATACATGCAAAGGGAGGGTGTAAATTTTCTTTTCATCAAATATAGTCATGTGGGGTATCAAATTAAAGCTCTCGATTAGTACTTTTCGAAGTTGGTCTTAGTTTTGACATTTGTTGAAAAGGTGGGGGGTGCAGGGGGTTGAAAGTGGTCATTTTTTAACGAACCCATTCTCAGAAACTACCAAACCGAAAAATCTGAAAAAAATCAGGGGGCTGTCACTATATGGTGCCTAGGCTCCGAAATACCCTCCATACCGATGTCTGTTCAAATAAAGTTAATAATAGTACATTACTATAATTTTTAGTAATTGACAGGAAAACCCCCCTTAAGTTCACCCTAGAATCACAAAATTTTGCAACAATATAGGCTATAGCATAGAGCATGATCCTGCCAAATTTGGTGAAAATCGCACTATTACTAACAAAGTAATACTAAGTCAAAGCTGTCGCTTCTCTACAAATTCGAGACTATGAATGTCAATATCACTTGAAAGTGGATATTTTCACATAATATATGCATATTTTATGTGCTACATGCTAATGGGACAAATGCACACCCAAATCTCTCCATAAAAGAAATAAACAAAACCTTTCATACCTGAAGCGTCTAGCTTCCGGTGTCCCGACTTGTTTTGATAACTATTTTCAACTTTCCGGTGTCACTTTTGCTTCATAGTTTTTCAGCTACTTATCTGTTCCATAACAATTCACTAGTTCATTACAAAGTGGGTAGCAATGTAGGGACTAAATAGGAAATAATCCTGAAATAATACCCACATATGGAGTAATTATTTTTGATTACATTCCTGCCACTAGTTTATTTTTGGATATGTCTATTTAGTATCCTCATTATTATGATAGGCATACTCGCGTCTCTAATGTCAACTTAATGTTACCATTAATTGATTGGTTGACTTGATTGAGATACAAATAAATTATTGTAAAACCGGCCAGGGACAAAAACATTGTGTTGACTTTCCGAAGCAAGTAAAGTGGATCTAACACATAAACATACACTCATATTACTCCTGTCGGGCTGATTGGTAATTTTCAAGTGAAAGAAGAAATCTGTTCTAGAAGTAAACTTGGAGGAAATTTATTAAGGAGTTTTCAATAAATGAACAGAATAGAAGCTTAGTTAAGGTGGAAAGATTATTGGACACCACGGTGGGATAAATATCATCAAAGAAATAAATAAGACCATAGAAGATGGCCGACATTGTGAAATCCTTTACCCAAAGGTGCATGGTATACTGCCTGGAATAACTCGGTAGGCAGGGCTTAATTGACCCCGCAAGTTACACCCTGTTCGGTTTTCAAGAACTCGTTAACAACCCTGATAAGGTTTTCATAATACCCTCCTTCAGAAATAGTAAGAAGACCGCTTTAGCGTGCTGTTAAGTTCGATTGAATATTAAAACGGATTCCAGCACCTAAGCACCTAGTTCTTCTGTAAACATCCTGCTACTGCCATGGTTTTCCGGAGGGATAGACAAAACTCATTCTCGGATTTTCCTATTCAATATTTATCAGTCGCTGTAACTTACTACTATATTATTATCAGTCAGTCCTAAAAATCTAAGGCCGTCTGGCAATCGTTCTTCCTTGTGGGTGATTTCTATTAATTTCACAACGGCATATCGGCACGTCAGATGTTCTTTCCGTTTCACTTCAAATGGAAAAGTAGAGACTGGATATAACTTTGATTGAAGCGGATGCTCCAGCAATGTATAAGCTGCCGAAGTTTTACCTAGCCAAGCAAATGATATGAACATACACCAATCTGCATTCAGAGAACCTGCTGTATTATAAGATCCTATAATTAGCGCATTGCAGATGCACGTCATACCAGTGTTGGCCCTCTCGATACCTCTCTTTCTTACGACACTATACTTTTGTACGCTGGGATCCTAGTGGTAATAGATGCGAACACCCATGACTACTGTAATGCACACTCTTCTGACCTGGGAGCATTTATCTTTCTCCTGCGGTATTGCCTTCTGGTACTCCCTAACGCCTCATAGATGGTTGTGATTTCGATCAAACTTGGGAAGGGGGATAGAGGCATTTTAGAGTCAATTACTAAAAATTGTAGTAAGTATTTGAACAAATATTGGTATGGAGCGTATTTCGGACTCTAGACCCCGTATAGTGGTAGCTTCGTGATTTTTGAAGATTAAGATTTTTAAGAAATGATCATCTCTCTCCCCCTTTATAAAAGTGTGAATTCAAACCTTTCATTTGATATCGCACATGACTATGTTTGGTGAAAAAAAATTCATACTCTCCTTTCGCATGTATGGAGACCCCTTTAAGTTTCCCATAGATCAAAGTAACCAACTGTATGCGTGGGAGTTCAAAGTGGCCACTTTCGACCCTAATTTGAAGTCAATTGGTGCAGCCTTTTCTAAGAAAGGTTCGTGTGTCACACAGACAGACAGGCAGTGAATTGATTTTGATAAGGTTTTGTTTTACACAAGACCTTATAAAGGAAGCTTTTTTTGACCAAGTATACCTAGCTCAGGAGAGACATCGTAAAGGTGACATTTTGATTGTAAGGAACGATCTATGATAAATGGCAAGTGTGGTTCTGATAACTCCTTGCTCGGGTATGTGATGGGTGAACTGCGTCGTGGAACTATTGCAGGTTTTGGTGACAGTATCGCTTGCATCTTGAATTCAATAGGGGCGTCTTCACGATCGGGCTGTGGTACAGCAATGGCGACACTTCGCCCAAAAATACTAACGTTCCTTTATCTATCCTGCGGAAAACATCGCAATCTTGCTGACTGTTGAAATGTGACGACGTATCGCTGAACCTAAGGAGCTGAGCTGTTGATCGCTACGAGAAAGGGGGGAGGTGTGAATGTGATATGTTGGAGCCTCATTACCATCAAAATGCACGTTTCATATAGCGTACGCCGTGACACCTCTAGCTGCTCTGCAGCAATTTCGATAAGGCTTTCGCCGGCGTGAAATAGTAATATAGGTAGGCGAGACATTCTGAACAAATTAATAGCTGCTACCAGAACAACATATGACATCATAAAATGTCACTTACTGCAACGAGCTAAATTCTCAAGGAATTGGAAGTCTAAAGGCTAGCTCGTCAGTTTACATGTTATTATCGATACTTATTAAGGTTTTGTTTGTAAAATAAAACTTTATTAAAATCGATTCAATATCTGTCTACATGTTTTTCACACGCACTTTGCTCAGAAACGACTATACCGATTGACACGAAATTGGTGAGATGGTGGAAACTGTGAACTCCTACATATGCAGGAAGTCCCATTCATACAAAGGGGGGTGTACATTTTTCTTTCACAGAATACAGTCGAGTTGGGTATCAAATGAAAACCCCGATTAGTAGGTAAAAATTGTCTTTTCCGTGTAAATTTACTGTTACCCAAAATACTAAATACACTAAAGTAATATGATGACCTGTGATGATGGATATGCTAAATTTGCGTACATATTATAGGCTACTTACAAGGGTTGATTACAGATCTTATCATAGACCAGATAGACAGGGGTCAGTTATACTTAACCAGGGCTAACACTGGATGACTGCGCGATCTAGTTGAACTGTCAGAGTGTAGTGAAAAGAATATACTGAGAATACACATAATGAGTGTCTACTTCACCAAATGGAAAACTCTTAAAATGAAGGTACTTTGGTCGAGCTTATCCTGGGATTAAGTCATGGATCATAATGTATTATCACACTACCAGAGGTTTATCACTGCGGGTCATTAAGTGTGATGATAATGAAATTCAAGCACAGACTCGCTGAAAATCAAATAGGTAGAAAAACAACACAAAAAAGTGACTGCACTCAATACTTTCAAGATCGAGCTAAAAGTCCGGTAGATCTGCTTACTCTTCAGCAATAATTGAAGTAGTGCTGAGCACTACAAAAACACTTGAAGGCCATCAGTTTACATGGAACACAAAATGAAGAGGAAGCAGGGGAAGTAAAATATCTGGGAATCACTCTAGACCAAAAGCTATTCTGGAAGACTATGTCAGCTACTAAAACATAAATGACTTAAAGAGCCACACTAGGTAAAAATGGGGTGGAACTCCAAAAAATCGATGGCGGATACACATACTCGTATGTATGCTGCCACATTACTATCAACGCTGGCCTTCACTATAGTTAAGGCAAACCGAACTTCTCATATAAACATAAAAATGCAGGTGAAAAGGGGAATCATCAAATTGTTTGGAGATCAGCTTCAACTCAATAAAGTATTTGTAAATCGAGTGGACAGCCGAGTAGACTAGTAGCATAATACTAAAAATAGAACCTAAACAAACCAATGAAAACCTGGTATTCAGACGGTTTCCTTTTGCAGGATGGAGTCGGAGCTGGAGTTTTGTAGGGGTTAACCCCACTTTATGGTATCTTTTAAGTGCAACTATCTGAGAATAGGTTTTCAATTCGTTTCGAATAAAATTGACTTATATAATCAACGAAAGAGAAGAATCGGTTCCGTCAACGACCTGAAGAGAAACTTTAAACGCGTTTTTTACAAATGACCTATTTGAAACCGATGACCAAAATTACTCGAAAACTACTGAGCCGATCTCTTTGAAACTTGACAGGCTTATTCAATACAGAATTTAATCCGTCGAGAGTTTTGAATTCAGATGATCATGTTCGCAACAATTTTGGTCACCGCAAACCATGAAAATAAACAAACATATTGTACATAAAACGTTTGTACATAAAACAACTGCAAAATATTTTTCAATCAAAGAATTACTGAAAATTGTTCAATCTCCGCATTTTAAGATAATTTAAGATGATCGTACCAAAAACTTCCCCCTTTCTTTAAAAAAATCGGGAAAACTACTATCTTTCCAACAACAAGTGGGGTTAACTCTTTGAGCTAAAGAATAAATACTTAGATCAAATGGATAAACGTACCAGCATGTCTTTGCTGGGAATATGCGCGATATATAACATACAAATGTAATCCTAACCGATTTCCAGGTGGTTATTAAGGCACTGAAATTTAACCAGGTGAACTACAGGCTGGTACGGGAGTGCCTTGATCAACTTAATATGTGCGTGCTATACAATAAAGTCTGGATGCTGTGGGATGCTAGGATATAGCAGATAAGATAAAACAAGTCGAAAAGTGGAAATTCGACGCTTCTGGTATGAAAGATTTGGTGTATTTCTTGTATAAGTATGTTTGAGTGCATGTATGTGTTTCATTTGTACGTAATATATATGTATATAGCTTGCTAGACTACTGATTTACCAGGTGTACAAGCTTAAATCCGCTGTTTTTTCAAGGAAAATACGTTTTTTTTATTGGAACCAAAGAAAACTTTATTCGTTGAGTAAAAATCGGAGTGTTGCCCAGCGAGCGAGTGGCCCATCAATGAAAACAGACGATAGTCGGATGGGGCTAGGTTTGGTGAATAAGCGGGATGGGGTAGTATGGGGTAGTCATGGAGGAAAATCGGCTTTTCATGTCTTTATTGATATTCCGACCGTTTTTCATTCAGAGCACGATGCAATTTGATGCGTTATTGGTGATAACGGTAGGCATCGACAGTTTTGCCAGCTTTCAACAGTTCATAGCAGACAATACGCCGCTGATCCCACCAAACGCACAGCATCGTCTTCCGGCCGAAGCGATTTGATCTTGCAGAAGATGTCGCTGGTTGGCCGGCATCAACCCACGAATTTTTCGTTTAGGATTCTCAAAATAAATCCATGTCGCCAGCCACAATCCAATGCAAAAACATCTTCTTCTGTGTCTGGCAAGCAAGATTTCGCATGTATCTTTGCGCCGCTCCATCTGCCTATCGTTCACTTCATGTGGCACCCATTTTTCGATCTTTTGAACCTTACCCGTTGGCTTGTTTGGGGGGGGGGCGCCTAATTGCTTGGCTAGCGTCTTCTGCGTTTGAGTATCTTCGTCGTTAAAAAGAGCCTCCAATTCGTGGTCCTTAACTTTACTGGGCCGATTTTGACGGTCCTTCTCGCTCAGATCGAAATCGCCTGAGAATTGTTGATAAATGTCGAACTAAAAAAAAAATATGGCGTGCTCATAGCAGCTTGATACGCTCACTGACGCCAGCTGTGAGCAAACAGCGGATATAAGCTTGTTCACCTGGTACACGGAAGAGACAAATTTGAACTACTGTAACTTCGCCAGAAAGAGTACGATTCTCACTGAATTTAGGACTCGCATGCTCTATACTTTATTCTATATTATTGATTGTAGTTCATCAACTTAAGAGGGTTTTCTAGTCAGTGTCCCCAAAAACATGTTGAAATTATGGAGGCGAAAATAATTTAGCAAAGGACTGCATTAAGAACTCTCTAAGGTAGAAAGTCTATAAAATGGAAATCTCTGTGAGCAATACAAAAGTCTCCATCAAGGCGTTTGAGAAACGGATGTAAGGGGAAAGTGTGCGGTGTGGGCTTGTATTAATGGACTTTTGTACCGAGCACCGAGAACTCGATTTCCTTAGGGTTAAGGTTGATGACTTCTATCTTTACAGTTGTTATGCAGCTCCAAGAAAGACAAGACTAGAGTATTGCAATATGCTAGAGGGTCCGGATAGCTGAGTAGTTAGAGCACAAAGCTGTCGTACGCAAGGTCGCGGTTCAAACCTCACTGGTGGCAATGGAATACGTATCGTGATTTAACGTCGGATACCAGTCGACTCAGCTGTGAATGAGTACGTGACTCAAATCAGGGTTTGATCTCAGGCGAGGGCTATGCTGACCACATTGCCTCCTAGAGTGTATGGTAATGTACCGTTACTGCCTGGAATGAAGTGTTCTAGCACACTTCAAGGCCCTGATTCAATTGGATTGTTGCGCCATCGATTATTATTATTATTATTAATAACATGATAGACAGACTAGCGAGAAACCCAAAATTATTGCTGAAGACTTCAAGGCTTGAGCAATAGAGTGGGGAAGCCGGGAAACAGATGGGAGAATTCTACTCTAGGTGTTCTGTGCCTGAACATTACCTTGCCTTGTCGGAAACTTACACACGTTTTGGCGTGGAGAATTAGGCTCTATGGTGGATGTTACATTCGTAAGTGACTCACTGGTCACGCCTCTACATTGACATGTTAGTGAAGAATGTACCTATAGCGAATATCACGTGTTATAGAGATTCGTGTATTCATTGATAAGCGACCCAGAACAATAAATCCTCACCTGAAGAGGCCAGAAATAGGTTGATCATTATCTGGAGCTATTATTATGGAATATTAAGTTTATCGGCTGCAGGGAAAGTGTCGCAGATATTTCACGTGATATCTTCACTTTTGGCTTTCATGCCAAAACATTCTCATAATAAAAATAATCGTTGGCGCAACAATCCAATTGGATCAGGGCCTTGAAGTGTGTTAGAGCACTTCATTCCAGACTGTAACGGTACATTACAAGATTGCAGTACCCTGTAGGAGGTAATGTGGTCAGCATTGTGTTTGCCCAAAATTATTACCCTGAATTGACTCAGGTACTCATTCACAGTTGAGTCGACTGGTATCGTACGTCAAATCACGATACAAATCCCACCGCAACCAGTGAAATTTGAACCGCGACCATGGAAGGTGACAGCCTTGTACTCTAACCACTCAGCTAGCCGGACACGTGAAATATTCTCATAAGCACAACCCTAACTACTAATGAAACGCTAAAAACAAAGTGCCGTACGAAATGCATGAAAGCGAGAAGACAAAGTAAACGCCCACGAAATACGCCAGAGTATGAGCGATATCTTGAGTATAAACTTGCACACAAAAAGTTGCAGTGGACCATCCCGAAAAATAAAAAGTATTGCTTCAAACGACTTTGTGATGATGTCCGCAAAAAAAGTAAAAGGGCTTCTCCTATTATGTACCCTAGATTGCTGAGGGAAATAATTTCAATATTGTTTCCCCAACCTCCGGAATCTACCTGTCTAAGGATAAAGATAGTTCTAAGCGTATTAAAAAGTATTCGGGATACCGCTGTCCGAGGTGTTGATCGAATTCCCAACAAAGCGCTGAGATCGGTAATTACAATGACATCAAAAAAGTTCGCAGACTGCCTAAGAGAAGGAGCTTTCCAGCAGAGCCGAATTTACAAAAGCTACTGATCCTGAAGCCAGGTAGGCGGATAGGTGATACAATATTCTATAGATCTACCATATCTGCCTTTTAAATACAATAGTCAAGGTTCTCGAGCGAATTATCTATAACCAGCTATATCTAATAATTTATAGTGGTGGTTAATTACCAAATAGATTGGCTTCGGGAAGCTTCGGTCAGCGTGTCTCTGGTGACTCTAGCCATCGAAACTGGGTTCAATTCGTCCAAATGAAACCATATCATCAAAGCGCGCATCGCGACACAAACGTCAAATTATATACAAATAAAGTACAACTTCGACAGTGAAAGCTACTTTACGATTCGGATATAACGCCAGAAGTTCCGCAGGGATCTGCTCTGGCTCCCTTGCCATAAAACATAATGTATGGTGGCGTCCTGCAGCTCCTCCCCCCCCTCCCAGTTGCGTCGCTTCGGTCATGCTGTTTCCAGGGCAGAGGTGAGGCAGCGTCTGACGATTTGCCTCTCCTAGTAAGAAACCGTGAAGCCGTCATGGCCTAAAGTTTGGGTGCTAAGCCCTAAACGAGGGGTCTGTGGACCAAAAAAAGGGAGTAAGTTGCTCCCCATTTGGTCCGGTCCAGCATTAAGTTGATGCGGACTTAGGACTCTACAATTCTCAAGAAAACAGATTCTTATTAATCTGAAAATAATTTGGGTGTTTTTGAAGGATTGTTAAAGGTTTCTTATGAATATTAAGTCACCAAAATTTACTAATTTAACTTAATAAAAAGTCGTGTTTTCTAATTCAAAATGGATATATTTTAACAAAACTGATATGAAGCAACCATAAGGCTTCCATTTTTTCAATTCAATTTTTTTTTTCGGGGGAAATTCACCCAGTGAGACCGAATATGACTCAATGCATGCGGATTTTATCATTCTTGAATGCCAACCAAACTTCCGTGGGTTGATTTTCTGAATTCAGAATTCGAAATTCCCGAATAAAATCCATATTACAAGCAGAAAGACTGACTGACTTTATTTTATACAAAATCTCGAAAGACAAATTTGCTGAGTATGTTAGTATAATTACCTACCTCAGCGGCACCTAAATTTTAGTAATAACTTTTTGCGTCCTGGAACACATGCGTGTAAACTCAAAACAGCTCAAAGAAAGTATTAGGATATCAGCAAGTTGATTACGCACGCAGGTAGGAAAGGCCAAATTGGTAATTTCACCAATCTTTCCTTATAAACTTTTTTGTATCTATGGGATAAAAACCGAGTTTTTCCCTCTCCCTGGAGCTATTGTTTAACAAATTAACCGCATCAGTAAAGTTTTAATTATTATCATAAATTTCAATTCTTTTGGTCGTCAATGAATTTCTACGTCAGGGTTGATTAATGTTAGCCAAGTCCCGTCTTTACGAAAGCTGAAACTAGAACAAAACCGTGGGAAACTCTGGGGAGCAATTGCGCCCCTGCTGAAACTTTAAAATGACCTTTAAACAGAAATTAGATTCACATAAGTTGGTGGTGAGCAGCATGTTTCGCCCGTCTTTAAAAAGTCACGATTTATCTGCTCGTCCAGTTGCTGCCGGGAAACCCTAGGGCATCAGCTCCAACCCCCGGGGGAACTCGCAATTCATCACAATTTAAATCAATGTCAAATAAACGTCCGCGCTGGACACAAAATAAAAGGATGCCTTGCAGTGGCCCACTCATGACTTGTTGCAAAGACTGGCCGCCTCAGAGTCCAATCGCGAGCTACGAGTACTGCCCAGTTCGTCCTTATTGTGGGGTGAAAATGATTGAGGACAACAAATTTACATTTTAATTTGGTTTTGTTCCGCCTTTTCACCATTTCGCTCATTGTTCGAGTTGTAAAGCGAGAAAGTGAAACAACAAAAAGTCTGCTTCCGTTTCCGACATGAAGTGGTCCAGCGAAACCGGCAAACAGCAGCAGGGATTGCTGGCCCCAAAAAAAACCAAATACAACAAATGAAAGAAAAATTCATAAAATTTTTCCTGTTTCTCGTTTGCACTAATTTTCTGGGTCACAGTGCACTCGGTACTTCCAGCAGAAGAAAAGGACTAGAGCGTTTGAATTGGTCTTGTTCGTCCTTGTGCGGCACTACCCTAGGACGCGATGTGTTTTTCTACTTTCCGTAGAAAATTGGGCACACAAAAATTTGCAACAATAGGAACGAAGGAGGGTGGCGCAGAAGAAAGCGTTCCATTGTACGAGTGTGAGTAAACAAGATAAATTCATTTTACCGGAAGTAATAACGTGAAAGAAATCATTAGGGAGCAGTTGATGCAGTGCATGGCGCTGAAATTACCACAGTAAATTATAATTAAGGTGAATTGATGGAAATTGTTATTAATTTCGACCATCGGTGATGATGGTGTTAGTAGATATTATCTTCAGACACCAAATGAGTTTTTCACGGGCTTCTCGCTTCATCTTCGTCGTCGCCGTTGTCTTTTTATAACAACATTTTCACGCGTTTTACAGGATTGCTTGTTCGCCGCTGTTTTGCATGCGAATTAAAAATTTATGCTGATTACGGGGGAGGACTCGCTCAAATACGGACGCGGCTGGTGAAGAGCTGTTTTTTGGATTATGTAATTTGTAAGAATGATATTGAGAAAAGACTCCCAACCGGCTGCTCAAATCAATATCAATCACAAGGAAGAAAATTGGAAGAGAACAAATACCTTATAAACCCAATGTAAGAGGTATTGTAAAAATATCTAGCCTGGCAGTATCAAATGCAAAATACATAAAGGCTAACTGTCCTCTTGTTTGGAAAATGAGGCAGATCCCAAAGTGCTTACTTGTAATATACATTTACTTTACGAGAAAAATCTTTGAAACGGCGGCATACTAGTTACGATACAGTTCCGGAAGTTTCGAAAAAATTCGAAAATAAGATATCAAACTGAAACTCCAAACTACTACTTTCTCTTTCACTTTTGGACAATAATTGGCTAGAGAGAAGCGTAATAAGAGGCCTAGCGCTTTGAAAAACTACTCAACCGAAAAATTATTTCGCTACCTTCATATATGGGGCATGCCCGGAAATACTCGCATAGTTTTGAAATCAGCTAAAGAAGAAACGACATTTTTATTTCAACATAATAGACACACCAATTAGAAAATCACTAACGTAATGGAACCTTCCACAGTTGCCTTAATCTAAGCTTTAATGTAAAGTCTTCAATCTAAGAAAATTATGATGCTCAGCAACTTTTTTGTGCTGCTTGGCCTCTGACCAAGATTCTGAAGCAATCCATAACACATAAAAGGTGGAAATCAGTGCTTGAATAATCGATACAATACGCACGTATGACCAGAGACATATTTAGCCTCAACCACAAAAAAAAGTCAAAACGACCGGGCAAAGCAGTGTCCTCACAGAAGGTGGAGTCGCGCAGAGATTTATCACGAACTCCATCGAGCAGATAAGCAACTTCACACACAGAAAAAGGAAGCCTAGAGAAACCAGTAGATCAGTGAAATAGAATAGTACAACAAACTCACGAGTCGACAGTGATCCACATATAAAGGAGGAGGCAATGTCTGCAAAATGGAACGGAAAGCGATGAGATGCCGAATCAAATGCTTTTGGTAGATAAGTTTTACCCTGTAAGTGTAGGTTTATTGTACCACAGCACTAGAAAGAGGGATTTGAAAGGAGGAGGGGTAGGAATCGGGCGTGGCTAAACGGAAGAACCACTTGTCGCATAAGCGTAATTGCTCCATTTGGTTCGACGAGAGGTCGCACCAGGCGACAAAACCGTATGCGATTAGAGGTTTTATTAGTTGTTTGTAGCAGAATAGTTTTACTTCGGGGCGGATTGAGGAGTTTCTATTAAGGATGAGCCAAAGAACAATTGAGCCACGGCACGGGTGTTGGAGGTAATGGAGTTGACGTGGAGTGACGAGTGGTATTTGATGGAACGGACGGGAGGCGTAGAAACTGTCCCAACATTATTGTTTAGTTTTCGTGCGTCCGCTGTCATCTTCCCGGTAAAGTTGACTCTACCTCGGCTTCGCACTTACTTGGATTAAGAAGAATTTTCCACGAGTGAAGGAATTGATTGAGGCAGAGCTTAAGTCTGATTTGAGCAGGTGGAGTTTTACGGTATGCGGTATACAGGATCAGGTCGTCAGGATACTGGATGGTTTTAACGGCTTGGGGGGGGGGGGGGGGGATGTCGGCGATGTAGAGGGAGAAAAGGGTATTATTATTATTGTGTTAATGGATAGTCGCACCCCGTCCTTAAAGGACTATTGTGCCCATTTTGCTAGTTATAGTGTACCTATTAATCATAGTATCTCAAGCAAACCTATAACCGACAGGAACTTTAGTATATTCCCTACTTCCAGATATTGCAGCTTTGCATCTAGTATTAAGTGTCTGCCAGATGCCCAGGACTTGTACAGAAATTTCATCATACTCCTCACAAAACCTGCAGGCAGTGTCCGTAGATATCCCTAGCTTCCCTAGGTGATAGTTTAGCCGACAGTGACCAGTGAGAATTCTCACTATGATTTGGAAGTTCTTTTTGATGAGGTTTAAGCAATTCCTTGTGCGCATGGGTTCGTATCCCATTCCTGGTAGGCCCGCCCAGTATAGTTGCCTCAATCGTTCCTGTTCATTTCTTAATGGCATAGCCATGAAACCGTTTCCGATTCCACAGAAGGGTTCTAGCCGTCTAGGCGTCCCTACTCTCTTCTTCGCTAGTTCGTGCGCTGTCTCGTTGCCTTCCAACCCAGCATGCCCTGGAACCCAGAGTATCCAGATCTTGTTGGACGAGCGTGTAATCAGTCTCTCAAGGCATTCTCATACCAGTTTAGAGTTCACCTTGTTGGACCTAAGTGCCTTGATCGCTGCTTCGCTGCCGGTGAGAATAGCAATGTTGTCCCCACTCTAGTTCCTTTGGAGATTGAAGTAGGCACATCTGTCTATGACGTATATTTCCGCCTGAAATATGCTAGTGTACCTGCCCATTGGCTCTAAGTACATTTTCCTTGGACTAATGCCACCTGCTCCCTTTGCTGTGAGGGATCCGTCAGTCTACCAAGTAATCAAATGCTGGTTTAAGCCATATGTCCCAGCCACGCTCTCCCAGTTTGCCTTGTTACTCCAACGTGTTTCAAAGTTTCTACCAAAGTGAAACCTCATTGTCATGTTATCCCTTGGTACCAGTAATTCGGGATACCGCCTAGAAAGAATATCAATCTTCCTTCAGTTTAGGCAGCTCGGGCAATTGGAAAAACTGCCTCGGTCTTTTCATAATTTGTATGCTTCGGACAGGCTGTGTTAAGTCCGTGTGCATTCACATATACAGGGTGCGGCAGCATAACTTCCTTTTTTAAAATGCGCGCCACTCAGTTAGTTGATGTCATAGCGGAGCGCTAGTGGTCTCGTTCAAGAGGGGATACTGTAAAGTTTTGTCCCGACACGGTGCAGTCGCCATCATGCGTTGGAATAGTG
Source organism: Hermetia illucens (assembly GCF_905115235.1). Lineage (NCBI taxonomy): Eukaryota > Metazoa > Arthropoda > Insecta > Diptera > Stratiomyidae > Hermetia > Hermetia illucens. The sequence continues at coordinate 133,256,913 of NC_051849.1, read as the reverse complement.
AGGAGCGTGTCTTTGCCGTTGAGGTTTACTTTTCAAACGGATGTTCGGTTATTGCAACACAGCGTGCATTTCAGAATTGCTTTAATTTAGCCCCGTTGGCTCCCGTCCCAGACCGCAAATCAATTGTTACATGGGTCACTATATTCAGGCAAACTGCAAGTGCGACAAAAGGAAGAACTGGAGTCCCTCGGCCCGTTAGATCACCTGAGAACATTGAAGCAGTGAGAGCGTCAATGTTGCGATCGCCTCGGCGTTCTGCGCGCAAACACGCATCTGCCCTTGTACTATCCGATCGTTCTGTGAGAAGAATTCTTCGTGATGAACTTCATTTTCATCCCTATAAGATGGCGAAAGTGCAGGAACTTTCAGAACGTGACTTGAATTCTCGGATATGATATGAACGCGTGTGAGCTTCTTCTTGATGTCGTTCCCGAGGGTGCTATTGTTTTTTTAGCGATGAAGCCCATTTTCATTTGTGTGGGTCGGTTAACAAACAAAACATGCGCTACTGGGCTGACACCAACCCTCGAGAATTGAATCAAAAGCCTTTGCATTCACCCAAAGTCACAGTGTGGTGTGCAATTTCCTCAGCTGGAATTATTGGTCCCTGGTTTTTTGAGGAAAATGAGGTTACAGTGGCAGTGAATTCGGACCGGTATATAAACATGCTACAGAATTTTTTTCCCACGGCTAGAAAATTTGGATTTGGGGGACACTTGGTTCCAACAAGACGGTGCAACAGCACACACTTCAAAAGCATCGATGGCTGTTTTGAGACACTTTCCAGAGCGCCTTATCTCAATGAGAGGCGATTTGGAATGGCCGGCACGCTCTCCCGATCTGTCCCCTTGTGATTTTTTTCTATGGGGTTTTTTGAAATCCCGTGTTTATGTGAACCGTCCAAGAACCCTACAAGATTTGAAGACCAACATCCAAGAAGAAATTGCCAACATAACACCTGCTATGCTAACAAGAGTCATGACAAACGCCAGAAATCGGTTTACGCAATGTATGGAGAATGGGGGACGTCACCTAACAGATTTGATCTTCAAAACAATGTAAAGAAAAACTTTAGACATGTACGTACATTATAAAATATAAATAAATATTTTCCGATGCATACAATAATTTTTATTGAGTTTTGAAAAAAGGAAGTTATGCTGCCGCATCCTGTATTTCGCTCTGGCCACAATCAAGCGTTAGGATTACGTTCAGCAATATGCAACATGATTTGGAATTGTGCGTAAGCAGCGACAACAAAAACAAAGGTGAACTTTTTTTCGAAATGTTAGAAATTTTTCTGTAATATATTAACCTTGAAATGAGCAAACTAATTTACGGGTTTGTGGTAAGTTAGAAAGGTAATAGGGTTTTGTAGATAAATGTGTGAAAATGGGGAAAAAAGTATCTTTTGAAGTAGTATTTTACATAAATTGATTGAATGTCGCAATGGCACATAGGTTGTAAGGGTAGAATAGGAGGCGTTGAAAGGAAATATACTGCATTCCAGGAAATGGTTCCGGATGCCAAGGTATCGTGGACATTTCAACTCTAGAAAATACTTCGTTTCAGGAGTAAGCCATTAAGCCCCTCAACAATTCACAGTAGCATAAGCACAGCAAAACTGGTGATTACTTAATCATTCCGAGAGTTTCGTTTAAAATACGCTAATTCAAATTACATCAGATTTTTAATTAGTAGGAAGATTTTTTGAATCTTGAAGAATTATAACGGCTCTGTCACCCACAACTGCCCGATAATTTCGAAGACATGGCTACATACACGTGATATTTGCATGTCATATTCGGCCGTAAACCCCGCAAGCTGATACTGTCCTGCATTTCAGTCCACACGAAAATTCAATTATCGCAAATTATTTGTCAAACTTTTCGGGCTGATAGAGGGTTCCCTTCCCCTGGGCACGTCCGATTTATGCTCTCGCTTACGTTTGCAGCCTACCCGAAAATAAACGAAAATTCCATATTCAAGGTCTCCTCTTGCACTCAGCAGACCTCACCCCAATTCTTTAAATTTCAGAATATTTTCATTTTTTTATTATTGCCGTTATCAGTTCATTACGGGCATTTTATTGAATAAAGAACTAATTGGAGGCTGCAGCATGCCAACAGGGTAGTAGATCCTGGCAATGTGCTATCAATATGTCAAGCAAGTAGCATTGCGGCCCATCGTTACGCCACACGGGCGTGTATAACATTTTCCAGGAATGACCAATTTGTCCTGCCAACGGGTCGAGTCCGACTGTGCTCAAATAATGTGTCGAAATTTCGATTAGTGGTCGACAATTTCAAAATTGAAATAATGCTATCACCGCAAATTCAACTGAAATGAATCTGACTAAAAGCAAGTGCAAATACACTCCATCAACTGATTTTTTCGGGGGTGTAATGGACCATTAAGGATAATTATTTCAATGTAGATCTGGGGACGGCGGGGAGATTTTGTATTGCTTATTTGCGGTTGACAACATTAGTGCTATTTACACTTGATCAATTTATGAACTTTAGGCTTTAACTGTACTAATTTCATGCAGGCTTCAGAACTCAGTGCTCCAAAAAGCCTTTATTGCTCGTGCCACATAACTAATCACATGAAACTGTGTCCTGTGGTTGAGTCACATATTGTAATTGCCCGCATTTTTGGCCTCACAGCTGCGGTCTTAATTGCCTGCACTGTCAAAATTTACAGAATTTCTTGTCTATATATACGAGCGGTTAGCCATACTTCATATGAGAATGTGTTATTAAATAGGATAAAGTTGAGTCCTACGGTGAGCGAAACTTAAAGTGAGCAGAGCAGGGATAAAATGTAACACTTCATTATCTCCATCTTAGCTTACTGTCAATACGCTTGACCGGAAATATGCATACTTGTCTTAACGAGCTTTCCTCCCCATTATTAAAAGTAATAATATTAACTATAGCAGATTTTCTCGATTTCTAACCTAACTACAGTCAGAAGTCATGATCTTCGGCAACTGCAGCCGGAGTAACATTTTAATACTCAAAATTTTCCGATACCTGAATTTTTTTGTCATCTTTTTCTGAAAAACATAATTTAACCTTTGTAACATAGCATTGTCATTTTACTATTAGCTTAATATCTTAGAGAAAAATGCATTGAATGGAGAGAAGGCTGGAGTATTTATATAGTGGCTTCAGGTAAAATCTCGTTAGGATGCCGCTTTCCCGAGCATAGACGGCAGGTTTCGAGGATTGTGTCAGGGACAGCATCCTTAAAGACTGTCATCAACGCCACAACAACCGGTGTTCGGTATCGGTAGGCTTCCTAAGGAATTCCAAACATACCCGTTGTCTGCCAGATGCACTAATTCGATTTCTCTAAAAGCTGTATTCATTCCTGGCCTATACCATTGTTGCATTTTAGACAGGATCACGTTTTCTTTTTCTACCACAGATATTGGCCTTATAAACTTTCGAGGCCGGGTCATACTTTCCTATTTGGTGGAGGGAGTAACGAGCTTCTCAACCATAGACTCTGCAACGTACCATGGCGACACCGAAGAAAGATATTTCGGAACAGACAACGGATAGAAAGCCTACTGATATCCCCAATGGAATCGCGAAGGCCATAGAGACTGAAAGCGCAGGACCAAGCAAGGAAGTGGACCTGCTGCCCAATGAGAAGAAACAACGGGGCGATCTGGACTTGTAGGGCTTAAGGCAGACAGCAATATGCAGGAAAGTGCCATGTCGGAGGATGAACACAATGGAAAAGAGCTCGAAACGCTAATGGAGCCAATCGCCAGTAGTAAGATACCCCAGGTAAATTTCTACCAAGCAGTTGAGTTGTTCGTTAGGCTGGTGAAGTTCGACAATAAGAAGGCAATATCACTGCTCGATCACACTCACTCAACTACATTGCCGATTGCCAAACGAAGTCCACGAAAGTAGCGACACCAATCGAAGAGGTGAGTACCTTAGCGAATTTATTCTTAGTAATAAGCTAGAAATATACAACATGTGCAACACCCTAACCTTCGTGACCAGCAGCTAACAAGAAGTACTAGACATAACACTCTCATGAACAGGTTTTTCAAGAATTGGAAGCCGGTCGGATGACGCATATTGGATCACAGATTCAAGGCACTCGGAAGTAGAAAGAATAACAAGCCATCCCATGAGAAGGGATTGGGACTCCTACACAAGGCATATGAGTGACCATAGTAAAATCTCAACAAACCCGTCATTGAAGCCTATGGGACCAGCTGTCCGGCTAAGACTAAGGAAGTCGTCAAAGGACACACTCTCGTCGAATGGGAACCTAACCCAAATCAGAACAGAGGTCCGAAAACTCTTTAACCAGGTGAAGCAAACCGGGGACTGGTGGCGGCACAGAAACGCACTGACGACGTATAGCAAAGCGATCAGGAAATCAAAACGAAACAGCTTGAGGGAATTCTGTGAACGGATAGAAGAATGCAAAAAAGCATCCAGAAAAAACCGGTCAATGTCTTCAGTCTGTTTAAAGAAGGAGGATGGGATATTTGCCGGGACAACGCAGGATGTTTTCTTTTCATAACTCACTTCCCCGGCTCTTACTCCACAGCGGAAGGTGACAACATTCTACCTGACACCCCAACAATGGACAAAAAAGGGAAAAGCTGAATTGGAAACTAGCGAAAGAAGTATGCTTGGAAACTAGGGTAAGAAGGGCAGTGGGAAAGTGGAAACCTTCAAACCACTGAAATCAACCGGAGTGGATGGCGCTGCTCCCAAGAGGTTAGAAATCATCTTAAGATAAGGTAAGGGGCACCAAAGTCTTGGGGTATGTACCATGGCGGAGGCGGGCAAAGATAATCTTTATTTCAAACGCGGGTAAAACAGATCTGTTTCACCCTAAGTCTTCCGGATCAATTTTTCTAGCATCGTTTGTACTTAAAACGGTGGTAAAGGTCATGGACATGTATATATGTATGTATATATGTTCTAATGCAAAATCACCTATCTCAACGTCAACAGGCTTACCGAGTTGGACGGTCAGCCGGAACTGCCTCGTATAAGCTGACGGATGTGTTACGATAGGCCATAGAAACAAAAGAAATAGCAGTGTGTGTGTTGGAAAGAGTGCTCGAAAATATATCGCACATAGATATACGAGATAAACAGATCTACCCTTGTGGATGCCAGCCGATAGCTACAAACTCTATTACGTTGAACATTGCTGAAAGTTATCCACAGAGGAGGGGGGGGGAGGGAACTATTATCCTTAATGTGAACTATGGTAGCTGGTGAACTCCTAAGACAGCTAATAATCACCGAGATACAGGTCTGACGACATTGGACCTAAATTACGAACCGCCCTTAATTGGTACTGGAAGGCGGCGCTGTGCAACAACCTTGCCAAGGCCAGTATTATACTATTCACTAGGAAGCACAAGCTTGATCACCTGGGAACTATTAGATTGCATGGCATGAGTGAAACGAGTAACAGAGGTCGAATATTGGGGAAATTACACTATATCAAAAACTGCTCTGCAAGACACATATTGCAAACGTACGTCGGAAAACTCAAAGGGCTATGATTACCTGCGGGGCAAAAATGATAATGCGCCATGAAAATACTGCGTTGGATATACACTACAATAGGAAAACCAATGATTACCTATGGGCGCTAATCTAGTTAAGGATGAACTAAGCTCAGCACAGCAGCAATGGAGTTACACAAAATACAAAGACTGGTTGGCAGGTGTTTCGCTGGTGCAATGAAAATTTGTCCCAGTAGGGAAGGACTACTGGAAGTTCATCTTCGCATACATAAGCTGGCAAGGAGGGCGATCTTTAGAAAGTCCAATAGTGCCAGTAAGGCAGGGCGCTGCTTAAATCGAACGAAAAAAGGGAAAAAGGGCAGACTGGAACAACATGGCAGTGACCTACAACATTAACCAGCAACTGATTATCTGGCACAATGACGGATCTGGCACAGTAGACACACCAGGGACTGGGGTCATTGGTCCAAAGAAAATCTACTTTGAACTAACGGGGACGCACCCTAGTATATTCCAGGCGAAAATGTACACCATATACAGATATGCCTCGTTAAACTTCGAAAGGAACTATAGGAAATATTGCTACTATAACCGACAGCAAACCGGCTATTGAGGTACGCCTGGGAGAACTGTACTGGGCGAACTTACCGGGGATAGAACACTCCAGATAACTCAGGACGAAATACGGATACTAGCGCTTCGAAGATTGTTTGACTCTCATCAGGAAAACCATCCGGATTAAAGTGGAAATTCTTGCTTGTACTGCCGACGAAACTGTCGCCGTGCAAGCTAGGGATATCTGCATACATTCTCCGCAGAATCTACCTGGGTAGTGACGAAAACTCAATACATGTATTGGACAAGGAGGTCGAGGCACCTGGGAGAATACTTAATGCCGGACGCCAAATTGAAACATTTGATAGCAGGGGACACACTACAGTTCCTGTTGGTAATAGGCTTTGTGTCCGGATGGCGCAAGTGGTTAGAGCGCTGGGCTGTCGTAGCAGAAGGCGGCGGTTCAAATCTCACCGGTGGCAGGGAGATTTGTTATTATGGCTGTATGTCGGATACCAGTCGACTCAGCTGTGAATGAGTACCTGAATCAAATCAGGGTGATAATCTCGGGCGAGCGCAATGCTGATCACATTGCCTCCTATAGTGTACCGTCACGGTCTTGAATGAAGTGCTCTAACACACTTCAAGGCCCTGATCCAATATGGAATGTTGCGTCAACGATTATTATTAATAGGCTTTAACGACATGTTACAATTAATCTTTAACATACCAAGGGGGTTCCTGAAGGGCCCCCGAGATAAAACAAAAAATAAAAACTTGTTTGCTACGCTGTGTAAAATGTAAATCCTATAAAAAATTTCATGGCGGCCATTTTGCCTCCTGCACTAGCAGCAGATGAGCTTTTACTTTTGTTGTCAAGTAATAACAAAACAAAAAATTCACATAATAGAATTAGAAATAAACCCGCAAAGGGGCATAATAGCTCTTCTCGGGTGCAATGCAACCTAGCAATATTATTATTATCCGAGCTAGCACGATCTCCTCTGATGTCGGATTTTACTTGATACCAGCACTAAGTACCAAATATTTAGGCTCCGACAATTTAGCCGAATCAATGACTGACGATTGGCAACGAGGCATTATCTGTCTCATAGATAAAAAGGGAGATATCACACAGTGCAGCAATTATAGAGGTATCACGTTGCTAAGTACAATCGACAAGATATTATCCTCTATCTTGCTACGCCGGATAGCCCCATATGCCCAGAACATCATTGGCACATACCAAAGAGGCTTCACTCCAGGCAAATGAGCAATAGATCAGATTTTCTCCATGCGGCAAGCGATGGAAAAGCTGTTGGAATGTGGACACCAGTTGCACCATCTATTCATCGACTTTAAAGTCAGTAAAGTAAGTAAGTAGCCAGGGTAAAACTGTACACGGCCATGAGAATTCGGTATCCCGACGAAATTAATAAGACTGACTAGGCTGACCCTGACCAATGTGCGAGGCCAGATACAAGTAGCAGGATTACTCTCAAGACCATTCGACATGCGTCCTCTTTAACCTGACCCTTGAGAAAGTGATCCGTGATGCTGAGGTAAATGCAAGAGGTACGATCCTCTTCAAGTCCACCCAACTACTGGCCTATGCTGACGAGATCGACATCATGGAAAGAACCACTCGAGACGTACAAACTGCCTTCATCCAGATCGAGCAGGCCGCGCAAGATCTTGGACTGCACATCAATGAAGGCACGCGAGAGTATACGGTGGCAACGTTAGCACCGAAAACCAACAACCAAATGCAAACCGCAATGGTCAAACGGAAAGAATAAGGATAGGAGAATACAACTTTGAGACCGTTGGTAATTTCTCCTATCTCGTGTCAAAAATAACAACCGATAACAGCTACGATGATGAAATCCGCGCACAGTTGTTGGCAGCCAACAGAGCCTATTTCAGCTTACAAAAACTGTTCCGCTCGAAACATCTCACCATAGGGTCAAAGCTCTTACTGTACAAGATAATGATCTTGCCAGTCCTCATGTATTCATCGGAAACTTGGGTTCTTAGCAAGAAGAATTGCGAACTCTTGGCCGCGTTCGAGAGAAGAATCCTCCGAAGAACTTTTGGCCCCCTACATGAAGATGGACAATTCCGTAGCCTACATAACGGCGAAATCTATGAGCGATACCATGACCGGGTTGCGGATAAAATCCGGCTCAATAGGTTACGGTGGGCGGATCACTTAATCCGTATGGATGAGGATGATCCAGCCCGGAAAGTCTATAAGGGCAATATCTATGGTAGAAAAAGAAGACGAGGCAGACCCTGCCTAAGATGGAGCGATGGCGTAGGTCACGCCAGACAGCTTTTAGGAATATCGAATTGGTGGACCTCGGCGCAAAACCGGGATATCTGGAGTTCCTTATTAAGGCAGGCCTAGACCGGATACCGGTTGTTGTGCAGTTGATGATGATGATGACAGTTTAACCTACTTCAAATATGCAGGGTTTTGCTGGTGGCGGTCAGAAGTAATTTAGTGATAAAATCCATCAAGAACACACGCAACACACGTGTGCAGATTGGTATGTGTGTGTCAGCTCGCACTTAGCACGTAGACCATACTTTATTACGAAACAATGCCCTCTACCATCATTCAGTAGCCATGAAAGAGGAATCAGCGCCATACAAAACCAAAGAATCTCCCTGGATGAGCTTTAAGGTGTTGGTACCCCTAGATGAATACGCTCATAAGTTGGTATGCCACCCTCCCATGACTGTCAATGCAATACAGACGTGGGACACTGATTAACTAGATGAAGGGGACGCTGGCGAAAGCTAAAGGGATTTGTCTGGCGCTAGTTGTTTGTCCTACAACTACCGAGTCGATAATGAGTTGCTATTTGCAACCCCTTGACGCAATTTGGCAGCCCGTAATCCACTCAGCATGCTTCATTGTTCAGCCAAATAATGGCTAGCAGTATGCTAATTAGATAGTGCGTATCTTTTTACATGGGTATATCAAATTTCGATCTACTAGTTTAAATCTTCCATGTTGCGAGGTATATTATTACAGTTCCATTTTCGAGAGATCGTGAAGTGTAACATTGAAGATTTGTTGATGAATTAATGAAATTGATAAGAATGGCACTTACATGATTTCCCAATTCTATTTTAGCGTTCATTCCTTTCGGCATAAAGTCTGTTCGTCTTAATTGTGCCGGTCATAATTTTTAAATGATAAACTTGCTCCAGATGAAGCGAAGAGGTGCTCAAATGATCACCTAGTATGGTAATTTTCCATAGACTTTGATGTTTAGGTCATTTTTAGATAATCACTTTTCACTGGAGACGCCTCTGCGCTGGTTTCGCAATTTCTCCGCAGAGCAGATCGCAATATGGTAGATTTTGAATTTGGAACATTCGTTGATGCGTCGACTACAAAGAACGCCAGTTGTGGAATGCCACTTCATGCAAGTTGAGTTAAGCCATGGAGCAATTTCGTAGTCCAGTTCACCGTTGGCTGATAGCATTGATCCGGGATTGTTAAGTCGCTCAGTTCTTGTCAGGTCGCTGCTACTGGCGGTAGTATCCGTTTCATATTGTCATTTTTTCGTTTTTTGTTGTGAAACGCTAGCTACGCACACATCGTCCACATAGAGCTGGACACATTAAATGTGACATACGACAGTTCGAAAGTCAAGAAGGAGAAGTATCCTCTTTCAATAGACACCGACAGAGACATGAAACGGTTTCGGCATACCTACAGTACTCCAAACTTTACGGTCCGAAAAGCAGTAGAACCGTTTATGCTTATGTTCCTCCCAGCTTCGCGCTTTCTAGAGTTTAGGGGCAATATCGTCAGATGCTGATACCTTCTTCCCACTCGATTGATTACTTTTTCAAATGCCGCAGCAAGTAAAATTGTTCCAAATGTCAACAATGTTCCAGTGGTAGGCGAGTGCAAAAATTCTTCCTTTGAAATTTGCTCGGAATATTTCCTCATCCGTCCGTCACGGTTTCTCATTCGGTAAGCGACATACTGTTCTTGTCACTAACACAGCAGAAGTATTCGGTGTATGTGTTTATGATGGTTTCTTTTCAATACAGCTTTCGTATTAAGTGCCCAGTTTATCGGAAAGATACTTATAGTAGGAGTAACAATAACAGTGAGTGAGTAACAGTGAGTCTTCCTGACTGGTGTTCCTATAAATTTTGCGATTGTTCAGAGTCTCTTCCTCTATAAATCGCTCCCGGGCTTGATAACTCCGACGACTGTGTAAGTCGTTTTACGAATCATTTTTAAGGTTCTGTGTAAAACAAAACCTTATTAAAATCGATTCAATGTCTGTCTGTCTGTCACACGCATTTTTCTCCAAAACGGCTAAACCGATCCAAACGAAATTTGGTGGACAGATGGGAACTATGAAATCCCACGCATACAGCGAGTGGCATAAATTTAGGTGGAGTTTAAAGGGGGGCTCCCCATACATGCAAAGGGGGGATTCAAAAATGTTTTTCACCGGATGTAGTTGTGTAGGGTATCAAATGAAAGGTCTTGATTTGTACTTTCCGAAACAGACATTAGTTTTGGCATAAATTGCAAAGTGCGTGTGTAAGGAGTCAAAATGTACGCATTTGAAGTGAGACAGGACTCATTTTCGGAAGCTACCCAACCTAAAAATCCGAAAAAAATCAGGGTGGTGCGCCTAGATGAAATCTAGACCTCAAAATATGTCCTATTCCGATATCTGCTCAAATAAACTTACTAATACTATATTACTACTTTTTAGAAATTTACTGAAAAGCCCCCTTAAATTCATTATAGGAATTCCGAATTTTGTACCAGAATAGAGGACAATATTTCGTACATACGCGTTAAATTTCGTGGAAATCTGGCAATTAACGCCAAAGTTATAGCAGTTCAAACTTAACAATTTCGCGCGAATTTACTGCTACCAAAGCCATGCAAATCAGATGCTGACGTCATAATTACCCGGAATAATTGACATTCGCGTGAAATATTAAAGTCGCATTTATGAAGAATCTACTTATCTGCAGCCCCTTTTAAGATTTTGTGTAAAAGCTTATGTGAAATCTAATCTTCGAGAGATGTCCCATTCCGGTATCTGCTCAAAAAATTTGCTAATAGTATATTATCAACTTTTAGAAATAGACTAAAAAACTCCCCTTAAGTTCATCCTAAGTGTACTAAGAGGACCGACATAGAGGACAGCCTCATGCATACACATGCCAGATTTCATGAAAATCCAACTATTAGTCGGAAAGTTATAGCAGTTCAAACTTATCAATTTCGTGCTAATTAACAGCATTCTAGGCCATACAAATAAGATGCTGACGTCATAGTTAACGAGAATAATTGAAATTCGAGTGAAATCTGTTCTAATATGAAAAAAGAAATGTAGCCCAGCAGAATGTTCAAATTACCGTCCGATCCGGTTACTTTCCCACACCATGAAGATTTTTGACAACCGTACTCGCGAAATCGTTGAAATAACCGTGAATCAAGCCGGATTTGTCAAGAACTGCGGAACTACTGACGCAATACACGCTGCGCGGTTACTCATGGAGAAACACCGTGAGAAACATCGCCCTCTTTACATTGCCTTTCTGGATCTAGAGAAAGCGTTCGACCGTGTACCACACGAACTCATCTGGTATGCTTTACGACAACACTTCGTGCCAGAAGAACTCGTGCGCTGGGTTCAATTGCTCTAAGACGATCCGAAAAGTAAAGTTCGAAGTATGGCGGGTGTATCAAAACCGCTTCGTGTTTCTGTTGGAGTTCATCAAGGAAGTGCCCTCTCACCACTCCTCTTTGTCCTTGTTATGGACACCGTCACACGGAATATCCAACGTCCAGCGCCCTACACACTGCTTTATGCAGATGATGTTTTCCTAGCATCTGATAGCAAAAATGATCTCCAGCAACTTGTTCAAAAATGGAATGATCGCCTCATGCAACACGGTCTCAGATTGAATTTAAACAAAACTGAATTTTTGACGACCGATCCCCATTAAACAGGCACAATCACTGTCAGCGGCAGTGATCTGCCCAGAACTGAGCGATTTAAATACCTCGGGTCAACACTATCAGCCAATGGAGAGCTGCGTTATGAAATTGCTTCACGCATTAACGCAACCTGGATGAAGTGGCATTCCACAACTGGTGTCCTTTGTGATCGACGTATCAACGAACGTCTCAAATCTAAAATTTACCGCAATGTCGTCCGTCCAGTCGCTCTCTATGGTTCTGAGTGTTGGCCGCCCATAAAAGACAATGAACGGCGTCTTGCGGTAATAGAGACGAAGATGCTACGTTGGACTAGTGGCGTCACACGTTTAGATCACATCCGAAATGAGGATATCCGCGATCGTTATGGGGTTGCACCGGTCGTGGAAAAGTTGCGAGAGAGGCGTCTTCGATGGCATGGTCACGCAATTCGTGCAGACGAGAATTCACTTGCAAAGATTGGTCTGAACATCGAAGTCGATGATAAACGACCAAAAGGCAGACCTAAGCAACGGTGGCTTGATACGCTGGATGGGGTTTTGAAAGCCTCGAGATTGCACCCAGATCAGGCATTCGATAGAGCCAAATGGCGAAGCCGATCACGAAGAGCCGACCCCGCTTGTGAACGGGACAAAGGCTGAAGAAAGAGAAGAATTGAAATTCGAGTGAAATATTAAAATTCCATTCAAGAAGAATCTAATTCTCCCTAGCCCTTTTTTATTTTTGATGTTGGTTAAATTGTTTTCATTCGCTAATAATATTAAACTGAGAGCGTGAAGCGTATGAGGTTGACCATTATCAACATAGGCCTTTCCATCAAATGATTTATTTAAATCGCTTTCTAGTGAATAGAGGGCAATGGAATTTTAAGCTATATTACACGGAGCTGTCGTGCACTCGTCGCTCCTCACATCTTTTTCTTTTTCTTAAGCCTTCAGTTCACAAGCGGGGTCGGCTCGTGATGATCGGTTTCGTCATTTTATTTTATCAAATGCCTGATCAGGATGTAATCGTGAGACCTATAAACCCCCATCCAGCGTATCAAGCCACCATTCTTTTAGCCGGCTTTTTGGTTGCTTACCATTAACTTTCGATGTTCTGATCAATACTGGTTGTTGAATTCTCGTTAGCGTGAATTACGTGACCACACCATCGAAAACGCCTCTCTTGCAATTTTTCCACGATCGATGCAAACCCATATCGATCGCAGATATTCTCATTTCAGACGTAATCGAAACATGTCACGCCACCAGTGCAATGCAACATCTTCGTCCTCATTACCGCAAGATCCCGTTCATTGTCCTTTATAGTCGGCCAACACTCAGAACTATAGAGAGTGGCAGACGGACGACATTGCAGTAAATTTTAGATTTGGGACGTGCGCTGATACTTCGATCACAAAGAACACTAGTTGGGGAATGCCACTTCATCCAGGTTGCATTAATGCGTGAAACAATTTCATTACGCAGTTCTCCATTGGCTGGTAGCGTTGACTCGAGATTTTTAAATCGCTGAGTTCTGGCAATGGCAGTAACCTGCCCTTCGAGATACTTAAATCGCTCAGTTCTGGCAATGGCAGTAACCTGCCCACAACTGAACGATTTCAATATCTCGGGTCAATGCTATAAGCCAATGGAGATCTACGTTATGCTCCTCACATAGGGAAACACAAAACCTTTTATACCTGAAGCGTCAAGCTTCCGGTTTCCCGACTTGTTTCAGTTTTATCCGACGTGCTTTCAATTCTCGTAATGGTCAACAATCGAAGCAGATCATTTTCAAAGTTCTGCTCCCAAAACCCTAACCGAAAAATTTAAACAAGTCGGGAAAGCAGAAGCTGGACGCTTCAAGTATTAAAGGTTTCGTGTACTTCTCATGTAAAAATGTGTTAGTGAACATTTGTCACATTTGTAAGTAGCCCATAATCTACATGCACATATTATGTAAGACGATTCACTTTAACGTGGTACCTACGTTCAAAGTCTTAAATTGCGGAAAATGTACATAAAATCGACACTTACCTTATTGTAGTAATATCGCGATTTCCCCCAAACTCATCATCATGTTTCATCTTACAACCTATATTATTTGATGATTCTAAGACGAGTTTAAAAATTATAGTAATATATTATTATTAACTTGATTTGAATAAATATCAACATGGACGGCATTTCCCAGCCTAGGCAATAGAGTGGCAGCCTTCTGTTTTTATTTTCAAATTTTTCGGTTAAGTTGCTTCTGGGAGTAGGTTCGAAACGATCACTTTCTAGTTCCGCCCTCTCTCCCTTTGCACCTAATCAAAGTTGAAGCCAATCGGGATCTTTCATTTGATCCCCCATGACTACATCCGGTGAAAAAAAATTTCAGACCTCAACTTAGAATGACTTTAAACGCAGGATGCGTGGTTGTTTACACTTTCACACCAAATTTCATATCAATAGGAGTAACCGGTTCTGGGCGTGTGACAAACAAACAGATAGATTTCAAAAAGGTTTTGTTTCCCACAAAACCTGAAAAGCGCATAACCGGTTTTATTTCCATTAATATGTTTATTGAACACCTATTATGAATCAATAAATAGATGACATCTTCAAAAGCATTGCAAAAAGAGTCAATGGACGAACAGGCTAATCCCTGCCATCAAGAAGTCGGGAAACCGCGAAGATATGTGTTAAACTCTCCCCCAGTTCTCTTCCGAGGCATGAGGCATAGCAGCAGATGGAGCACCAACAAATGATGTTCACAACTATCTGAAGAACATTATCGTTGATATGGCCACAAACATACTTGGCCTCAGCCGCAAAAAAAGTCAGAATGCTGGTTCGACGGAAGAACGCTGTATACCGTGTAATGTTGCATTCTCAAAGGACGCGGGCACACGCAGAGACTTATCACGAACTCTGTCAAGCGGGAAGGCGACTTTACAGACGGAAAATGGAAGAAGCCTGTGAGAACCAACAAGTCTGTGAACTATAAACTATAGGGAACAACTGCCTGCGCGGAATTTTTACCAACAAGTCAGCAGGATGAAGCCTTCTACACCTTGATGCTCATCCTGCCTAGACAAAGAGGAAAATCTGATTTCCGGCAGAATGGGCATATTGGAGTGATGGGTTCAGTATTTTGATGAACTGCTCAACAACCAAAATATGGGCGGGTTAGAAGTCCCGCCAACTGAAGACGACATAAAAATGCTGCTACCATCAAGCATAGAAGAAACAGTCCGAGCAATCCATAGGTTTAGAAACCATAGGCCGCCAGGAGCCGATGAAATTACAGCTGAATTGGTTAAATATGGAGGCGACCAACTACACTAAGCAGTCCATCAACTTACGCTCAAGGTGTGGAACAACGAATCAACGCCAGACGATTGGCAATGAAGCATAATTTGTCCCATACATAAAAAGGGAGATATCATGCAATGCAGCAATTATTGAAGTATCACGTTGCTGAGTACCATCTATAAAATATTCTCCGCTATCTTGCTACATCGGATAGCCCCAGATGGCCAGAACATCATTGGTCCATAGCAAGGAGGCTTCACTTCCGGCAAATCAGGAACAAATCAGATTTTCCCCCTGCGGCAAGCGATGGTAAAACTATTGGAATATGGCCATCAGTTGCACCACTTACTCATCGACTTTAAAGCCGCCCATGACAGCGTAGCCAGGGTAAAACTGTACACAGTCATGAGAGAATTCGGTATCCCAACGAAATTGATAAGACTGACTAGGCTGACCCTGACCAATGTGCGAGGCCAGATAAAAGCAGCAGGATCACTCTCGAGACCTTTCAACATGAATAACGGCCTAAGACCAGGGGCTGCCCTATCATTAACCTGGTCCTGGAGAAAGTGATTTGCGATGCAGATGTAAATGGGAGAAGCAGCATCATCTTGAAGTCCGCTCAATTACTGGCCTATGCTGACGATATTGATATTATAGGAAGAACAACCCGAGATGTACAGTCTACCTTCATCCTGATCGAATAGGCGGCCCGAGATTCCGGGCTGCACATTAAGAAAGGCAAGTTGTTGTACAATATCGAATCTCACTGGTCAAACGAAAACAATAAAGATTGGAGATTACAACTTTTAGACCGTTGGAAATTTCTCCTATCAAGGATTGAAAATCATAACCGATAACAGCTATGACAATGAAATCTGCGCACGGTTGTAAGCTGCCAACTGAACCTATTTCAACTTACAAAAACTGTGTGGCGCGGCAGGATTCGCAGCATTCGAAATTTATTTCGAATATTGCGAATGCAAACAAATAGATGGCGCGGAACTTTCCACTCTGTAGAGCTCGCCACGGGAGTGGAGGACTAGCGAGGAAAGTGTGCCATGAGTTGGGGGCAGAAAGAACCACATGGAGACAGATCGTTCTCTTCTGCCTCGAATCTGGCGATAGACGGTTGTCTTGCTTTCGTTCCAATTAGTGGATTTTGATTTATAAATTTCTTTAAACTCTTTCGTTCTATAAGTGATTTCCGAGTGTAATTCCGTTTCAACAACTTTAAGAAAATTCCAGTATCGTCTGGTAATTCACAGTTCTTACGATTCTTTACACCCTTGAGACCAAACTCAATAATTTCATATTTTTGTATATATTTAACAACTTGGTCGGACTACCAACTAAACATCTCCCCATCGTCAGAGAGCTAGCCTGGAACATTACTTCGGGCTAGTCTTCGAACTCTCCCGCCTTGCGGAGCCTTCAAATCAGGGAATTCCTTTCACAAACGGAAGGGGAGAGGAGGAAGGAAACTGTCAGTTCAAGGAACCCCCTGCCATCCGGTTCCTCTACCGGTCGAGTTCTATCTTCTTAGCAAAGAGAAGGCACGGCTCCACCTGTCAGCAGTCCTCAGCATCTCTTTGACAATGTTGTCTGGAGAGAGATCCCTTGTGTTTAAATAGAGCTGCTGACGAACCTCCAGCCGCAGCCTTGTTCGCTGCTGCTTGAATTTACTCAGAAAAGCTCATCTTTGATTCAAGGGTCAACCCGAGGTACTTTACCGCTGATTTTGACTCGATTATCGACTCGCCGAACGATATAGGACGCAGGGTCGGAATTCTCTTTTTAGTCAGAATGACTAGTTCGGTTCCAGTGCAAGGTTGAAAATGCCCTCTTTCAGGCAAGCGTTGAATACGCCGAGCAGTAGGTCTGGGCGGTGTTGGAATACCAGCTTATATACCTATGCTGGAATAGCATCGGGTCCTGGCGCCTTCTTGTTTTTCATAGAGAGGACTGCCTGTTCCAACTCTTTTATAGAGAAAAGTGGACAGTCCTGTGCGCTCTCCTCGCCGACGTCATCAGCCCACACGGGGTGCGCAGGAAAGAGTGCCCTTATAATGTGGTTCATCTGCTCGACCTTAAGTGAACAGGGTTTCCGCAGAGCCCCGATTTTTCGGGTTACCAGTTTGTAACCACGGATCCCAATTCACCTTGACGACCAGATCTTGCCAGCAGCGAGCTTTGCTCTTGTTTATTGCGCTGCGGAGTTTCCTTTTGGTTGATTTGTACTCCGTCATTATGGTACATGCCTCCTCCCGGTCGCCTAGACGTTGTGCTAAGCGGCGGAGCTTGTGATCCTCCTTCCGGAGCTCTGCGATTTCCACTGTCCACCAATACATGGAAGGTTTGCCGCGCCTCGATGTTTTCCTGGGCATGGAGGCTCCGCACACAGTCGTTATCAGGTTCATAACTAAATTTACGACAATGTCAGCTGCGGCGCCAGGAGTACCCTCCAGCGTGGCCCCACCTGTTTCCAAAGTTTCGACAAACTTTCCCGTGTTCACTTTCGCGACGTTCCATGCACAGACAGATCGCCGGGGTGGCGCACACCGAGAGTTTGTGTCCACCACTTCGAAAGCAATGTATTGGTGGTCACTTGCCGAGAAGTCTTCCAGAACTCGCCACCCATCCACCGGCGACACCAGTGATTCCGACACGAAGGTTACGTCTGGAATGCTTCCCTCGCAGCCCGGGCGCCAGAACGTTGGGATGGATCCGGTGTTTAGAACTGCCAGCCCTGTTCTCGCTGCCATTTCCAGAATTCGTTTCCTTCTGGAATCTGTGTGGGGCATGCCCCATTCAAGTGCCGATCCGCCCATCCGTGCCTAAGATAGCGTCCTCCAAAGCATCAAGCCTCCGACGAAAGTCCGGCATCGTCTCATTCGGCGTAAGATAGACACAAGCAAAAACCCTAAGGAGGGTGCCATCCCAAACCCAGATGGCAGGGGTACCTGATATGTCAGGGTGCCTTGAAACTGGGTCCTTGTTTTGGTACTGCTCACTGATGAGTACTAAATCAGCTTTGGTCTCCACAGCGAACTGCGCTAGTAACTCGTGAGCGGTTGCACTTCGGTGCACATTGATTTGTAGGATGCGAATCATTTTGACCGCTTCCTAGCTCGTTCCAGTTCTACTCTGAAAACTGGACACCGCCCCGATCCCGCAGTGTGCGTAACGCTCTCATCAAGTATTATGCCAGCTAGGGAATCACTGACCCCAATACTGTGACTCAGTGAGTCCTTCAACCGGGTTATTGAAAAGTGTAGGACACCATCCGACTGGCAAGAAAGCAATACCCTTACAATATGAACAAGTCGAAATACTGGAAACCGGACGCTTCGGGTATAAGCGTTTTGTGTTCATCTAGTGTGAGAAATGTCATATTCACGGTTTCCCATTCGGATATACCTCTAATTTAAATATTCGTGGATATACACATGTATTCCCAAACTCCAACTTTACCATCCATATAAGTTCACTTTTTATAATGGTGACGTTATACACGTCTTAGAGGGAGATAAATTCACAATTTTTACCTTCGTCTTCTTTGTTAGTAATAGTTGGATGTTTTTTAAACTTTCCAAGAGTATACATTATCTTATTACTTATAACCGTGCCAAATGATGTGCTTCTAGCATGAACTCAACAGGGGCTTTTCGGGTAAACTTCTCGAATATGGTCAGGTACTACTATTAACTTAATTTAAGCAGATATCAGAATGGGATGCATTTTGAGGCCTAGATTTCGCTTGGGCGCATCATTGTGATTTTTTTCAGATTCCTCGGTTGGATAGGTTCTCAGAACGAGACCTATTACACTTCTTGGCCATACATTTTGAGCCTTCGCTGCCCTATGCTTCATCCAGTATCAAAAATATCGATTTCGAAAAGCACTAACTAAGTCCTTTCATTTGATACCCCACACGATTATATTTTGTGAAAAAAGTATACCCCCCTGTCACATAAACGCGGAGCCTCCTCTCAAACTCAACGCAAAATAGCGTCACTTACTAGATATAAACGAATTCACAGACCATACCTTCTCACCAAAATTTCGTGAGAATTATTTTGGCCGTTTCAGAGTAAATCGGATGTCATAAACAGGTAGACAGACAGAACAACTGCTTCCAGCGAAGCAAGATCTTGCCAAGAAAACGAATAACGAAGGCACAAAACGATGGATTGAAAGGAGATTGTTACCCGACTAAGGCGGCTTCGACAGCCACCATATTTGTTGAAGAGGGATAACCACAGGAATTCCTCCCAGACCAAGAAATTGAAGAAATTTGGGAAAAGGTCTTCAATTCTTCGATCTCCACCAATGCTAAAGACGGCAAAATATAAAACAAAGGAAAGCACGTTAAATTCTACGGGTGAAGGTGCGTTTGGAAGGAATAATCCGGTCCAGGCTCATAGTGGAGCCCTGTCCGGAGGAACTACCTTTCAAACAGCTTGAAGCAAAAATATTTGAGTTGTCTGAGTTAATTAAGGATAAGCGCAACTTGCACCAAGCTATTAAAAACCTGGTGGAAGCCATTGCCAGCAAAAAAAAGAGTCCGGGAGAAAGACGAAGATCTTCTAGGGAATCCAACCAGGCGAATGAGAGCAAAAAAAGTACACTAGCAATTCCAAAGAACGGAACTAAAGCGCAGAAGGTAAAAAATTTGCGCCCAAAATCCAAGCGTCAACAATCGAAGAGAAACCTAAGCGGAACGGAAATGGTGGATAGACGAAGGTCATTAAGAAAAAGGCAAAGAAGAGAGCAATAGCCCAAATTCGCCCAGCGGCAATTCTCCAGTAAGGACAATTTGTCTTACGCGGAGATTCTAAAAAAGGTAAAATCTGACCCCGACCTAAAAGACCTGGGTAGAAATGTCAGCAAGATCCGAAGAACCCAGAAAGGCGATCTCATATTTGACTCAACACAATCCAGCTTGGGCAAAATGTCACAGTATGAGCCCAAATGTATAAGATCTACATGCAGGGAAGGATCTTAGCGAAATGACAATCAAAGAAGAAATATGCGCTGCTTTAAAAAATCCATTTAAGTTGGAGAAACCGGAAGAAGAATCCATCGTTAGCTTGAGAAAAGCCTATGGTAATATTTAAACGTCCGCACTCCGACTACCAGCGGAGGCAGCGTAAAAATTGTTGTCGGCCGGAAAGATTCGAATTGGATGGGTTATCTGCCGTCTGCGAGAATAGGCTTCATTAAAGGTGTGCGTCAAGTGCCTGATGTTTGGACACTTGGCGAAGGCATGTATCAGCGGCATTGATCGATCCGATCGATACAGAAGATGTAGGGAGAAAGGATATATTACCAAGGATGCACTCTTTAGGGACCCCAAATGCCTATTGTGTGAATTAAAGGAAGGAAGGGATAAACAGAAGTGGTAAATACCCGGAATTCTGGAAGGCGATTGCAATAATACATGGGATTTACTTAAATAAGCCTCAAGCGTTGTGGGGTCACTCAGGACTTACTTGCTTACTCGCTCAGTGTTTAAGTGAACCCTACAGAAACCGTGACTGTGGTGTATGGGTGATAGTCTTGACTGGTAGACCGGCGATACGGGCGTGCAGTCGCCCAGCAATACAATGCTCCATGAGTCTGTCGGCCAATGGTTTCGTGTGGGCGCAAATAAGCGGTGTGTACGTGTACATATGCAACGCCCCATCAAGTCTCACATTGTCCAAATTTGAAAGCAACGTTGTTCTCGATGCAAGGTAACGAAGTCCAGAAGTGATTGTTGGTGACTTCAACGTTTGGGCCCTCGAGTGAGGGAGCGCAAGTGGCCGAATCCTATCAGCTCGTCGTAATCGGTTGCACCATTTTGTTCTATAAAAGGCCTGATCTGAATGTCAATTTGAGGCTTTAAAATCCCCATCGAGTGTATCAGATCACTGTTGTTTCGGCCGGCCTTTTGGTCGTGTGCCATTGACTTCGATATTCAGATTACGCTTGGCAAGTGAATTCTAATTTGCGGGAATTACCTGACCATAGCATCGAAGATGCCTTTCTAGCAATTTGTCTCCGAATGGTGCAACTCCATATCGATGACGGATACCCCCATTTCGGATGTGATCATGACGTGCACGCCACTAGTCCAACGCAACATCTTCGTCTCTATTTCAATAAGACGACGATCATTGTCTTTCATATTCGACCAACACTCAGAACCATAGAAGACGACAGAGCGGACGAAATTACGGTAAATTTTAGATTTGAGATGTTCGTCACACTTCGAACTTTATTTTCGGATCATGGTAGAGCAATGGAATCTAGCACAGTTCTTCTGGCACTAGGTGTTGTTGCAGAGTATGCCAGACGAGTTTATATGGCACACGAACAAAGGCTTTCTCTAGATCCAGAAATGCAATTTAAAGATCGCGATGCTTTCACGGTGTTTCTCCATTAGTAACGACGCAGCGTATATCGCGTCAGCCGTTTCGCAGTTCTTGACAAATCCGGTTTGATTCATGGTGATTTGAATGCTTTCGCGAATTCGGTTGTCAAGAATGCGTTCAAAAGCTTCATAGTATAGGGCAGCACTGAGCCACAGTGTCGGGTCTGAGCTCTATGCTCTGCAGAGCTCAGATAGGGTCAGCATCTATTCTCCCAATACATGCTGTAAGCAGAACTATGAAGTACTGCTTGCGGCTCGTATCAGTAAACTGGACATGTCCCCGTGATCAACCCATGCTTGTATGCAAGGTTTCGATGGATAACCTTACATACATCATTATACCTGGTAATGTATTGCACTGGTACCATAACAGTACAGCCAGAAATGAGATGGTCCAACGTCTCTAACGCCGAACCACACATTCTGCACTGGTCGTTCTCCACCCGTTCTTTCATGATGACCTTTTTATAAGCTCGGGTGGTGACCACACCGTTCTGATTGGCACACATGAACCCCTCCGTCTCAGCAAAGAACTCCTCCCACCCTTTCATCACTGTCGCCAAAAACTTTATTAGTTTCGGCTCAATGAGATAATGAGTTGCTCTTTGCAACCCCTTGATCCAATTCGGCAGCCCTTCTGCTCCTCGGACAGAATGTTGTTTGTCTCGAGGTGTCGCTTCCACTAATAACGGACGATATGAATTTGTAGAGGGTTGGTATGCAAGTAATCGGTCTTGTGTCTACGGGGTCCTGCACCGTGTCCTTCTTAGGGATCAGGTAGGTAATCCCCGCAGTTAGGAAGGGTGGAAATTCCTCCGGCCGACTCATGACCTGGTTTATGCTATGTGTCAACCGACTGTGTACGCTGGTAAATTTCTTATACCAGAAATTTTGCACCCGATCCACACCTGAGCCGTTCCAGTTCTTCGAGCTCTTTATGGCTCGTCGAATTTCCTATTCGGTAACATCGGCAAAATTCATGCCAGGCGTGTTGGCATGGTGGGTGCCTTCGGCGGTGATGCTCAGCATGCTGGGCGGGTAACCCCCAAAGTCCACCCCAATACTCTTTCGCTTCCGTTCCGGTTTGTTGTCCTGATGCCGGGGTGCGCCAAGTCGTGAACTGCGTGGAACACTTCCTTGCGAAATGTGGCCGGAATGTATGGCCGAGGTCCCTTTTCCGAGTCTTCGCAGCAGAGCGAGAGGTTTGAGCCGAAGATGGGCAACTCCCGAAATTTGTATTTGGGGTTGGACTTGAGGCTCTGAAGTGCTGCGTCATCCACTTGCGCCTTGGCAATAGCCGAGAAATCGAGTGAGGCGGGGATGTTAACTTCGGAGACACGAGACAAAGCGTCAGCAACAATGTTGTCCTTCCCGGACACGTGCTGGATGTCTGACGTGAACTGGCTTATGAAGCTCAGGTGTCGAAGCTGACGAGGGGACGCTTTGTCGGGCTTCTGTTTCAAAGCGAACGTGAGAGGCTTATGGTCCGTGAACACTGTGAACGGCCTGCCTTCTAGGGAGAAACGGAAGTATTTGATGGACAGGTATGCGGCGAGCAGTTCGCGATCGTAGGTGCTGTAGTTCCGTTGAGCGGGATTCAACTGCTTCGAGAAGAAGCTCAACGGCTGCCAAACTTGGTCCACCTTTTGGTGAAGGGCAGCACCTACTGCGATGTCAGAGGCATCAACAAAAACGGCTAGGGGTGCATCTTGATGAGGAAATGCCAAAAGTGTAGCATCAGCCAGTTGCTGTCTGGATTTATTGAACGCGCAGACAGCCTCTTCAGACCACACAATCTCTCGTGTGTCTTTTGTTTTGGGGCCAGACAAGTACGCGTTCAAAACGGACTGGTGATGGGCGGCCTTGGGCAGGAAACGACGGTAAAAGTTTAGCATGCCCAAGAACCTCCTCAACTCCCTCACTGTTTTTGGACGCGGGAAGCTTGTGATTGCTTGCACCTTGTCTGGGTCGGGCTGTATTCCTTCAGGGGAAATGGAATGGCCGAGGAATCTCACCTGTTTTTGAAGGAATTTGCACTTCTCAACGTTTAGGACTAAACCGGCCTCAAGGAGACGTTGAAAAATGCAATCGAGATGGGCTAAGTGCTCAGACTCAGTAGAAGAAGCGACCAAAACATCATCCAAATAGACGAAACAGAAATCGAGGTTTCGCAGGACTGAGTGAATGAACCTTTGAAAGGTTTGCGCCGCATTGCACAATCCGAAAATCATTCGGGTGAACTCGAAGAGTCCAAAGGGTGTGCATATTGCCGTCTTTGGAATGTCTTCAGGAGCTACTGGGATTTGGTGGTATGCCTTGGCTAAGTCCAAGGTCGAAAAGATGCGGCAATTCGCGAGGTGATGCGCAAAGTCGTGGATGAGTGGAATCGGATATCGGTCAGGAACAGTCTGTGCGTTTAGCCTTCTGTAATCCCCACAGGGACGCCATTCGCCATTTGGCTTAGGGACCATATGTAAAGGGGAAGACCAACAGCTGTTTGAGGGCCTGCAGATACCCTGTTGAACAAGTTGTTTAAACTCTTTCCGCGCGATAGCCAATTTCTGGGGTGGTAGAGGACGCACCTTTGAGAAAATCGGGGAACCAGTAGTATTTATGTGGTGCTGCACATTGTGCTTTACTGGTTTCGAGAGACTACACTCGGTAGTTAGCTGGCTGAACTTTTGGAGGAGTGTCCGAACACGAGAGTCGGAGATGTCTTCCAAAAGAACGGAAAGGTTATTGTCAGCGTGAGATACCATTTGGCCCGACGAATTTAGTTTGGTTGTGGGGTCTATAAGGGACTTATTTTGCAAGTCCACCAGCAACCCATAGTGACACAAGAAGTCTGCGCCTAATATGGGGAAGCTGACATCCGCCAGGATGAAACGCCACGGAAACGTCCTACGCAAGCCAAGACTCACGTCCACTTGCCTGTACCCGTATGTATTGATGCGGGAGGAATTTGCTGCCGCCAGTTTGAGGGGTTGTGGGTATAGTCGATGATGCTGGGGTACGGGAAGAACCGAAACCTCCGCACCCGTGTCGACGAGGTAGTTGCGCCTGCTGAGGGGGTCGAAAATAGTTAGGCGACGTGGCGCTGCGCTCTGGGTGGCCGTCGCCAAGACCCCCCGCGGACCTAGTTTTTTGTGGTAGGCGCGAATTTGCAAGGTAGCGTACATCTTGTCGCTTTATCTCCGAAGTTACGATGATACCAGCAAATACCCTGGTCCGCAGGCTGTCTTGACGACCTGCTACCCGAACGCCCTTTTCGTGTGGCAGACCGTGAGCGAGCTCGCGACCTGGCACTCGAACGCTGAGCGTCCAACGTCGCCCGCATCTCGGCCACGCTGGCAGTTAAGGCCGCGATCTCGCGCCGTAAGTCGCTGACCTCATCCGACGGTGGTTGAACGGCCGCTATGGTTGGGCGAACGTACACCTCCTGTACCTGATCGGCCGTTGCTGCTAGTTCCTCCAAGGAACCGGAGACGCAGGCTAGGATCGCCTGGGTGCCCTCCGGGAGCCGACGCAGCCAGAGCGACTTGATCAGGTCGTCGCCGATCTTGCTCCCACCCAATTGCCTCATTTCACGAAGCAATTGGCTGGGAGTTCGATCACCCAACGTTAAACCCGCCAGCAAGTGGTCTAATTTTGCCGACTCGCTTGCCGACAGGCGCCTGATCAACTCGCTCTTGAGCTGAGCGTACGATGCCGACTTCACTACGTCGGACACCAGAAGTATGGACTCTTCGTCCAGGCCGACCACCGCGTAGTTGAAACGGGTCGCGTCCGATGTGATGCCGGACATTTGGAACTGTGCTTCCAAATGCACGAACCACAGCTCGGGGTTCCGACGCCAAAACGGAGGAACGCGTACGGCGAGGGCGGTCACTTGTGGGTCCGATGGGCCTGCCGCGTCTTTATTGTCAAACGACATTTTTCCTACCGAGAAGTACGAGATTGTGATGCAGACGCGGTGAGTTTATACTGAAACGCGGTGAAATTTACACCGACACGGCAGGCCGTACCCACAATGCACGCACGAACCGAGAAAAACGACGACCGAAGCGGACGCTCTCCAGCGCAGACCAAAAACACCGGGAAAACAGAGAACTCGCGATTCGAAACACCTCAACGCCGTCTCTTGCAGCGGCTTTAATTTTATTATCACTTTTTAATATAATGAATAATTCGTGTAAATATTGCACAACTAATGCTACAATTGAATTTGGATATAAAATGAATACAGAGATGAGATAAATATATTTAATAATTTCCAGCCGAGCTGGGGTCCTCCTCGACGGCGGCGCTGGTTCAAATTCGTCGGGCTGTAGCTGCGGCGTTGGCGGTGCTGGGGACATCCGTTTGCTGCAAAATGACGACGGCAATGACGCGGCCACTGACTGCGAGGAGACCGGGCGGTTGTTCAACTTATCCTTTCCGAACGCTGCAGCGCCTAATTGCTCTGAACCTGATCGCGGGCTGGACTCTGCCCAATTCTGATTTTCCTTTTGTCCACGAGCCGTTGTCCAAGATGAAAAGAAAATGCAGAAAGAGCGGCGCGAGCTGGGCACGGACTCGGAACAGCTGCGAGCGACACAGCCACAATTCAAAGCGATTACCAAGAATGTCCGCTACTCTGGCGTTTACAGGAATGCAATATGGAGATCTCGTCGACACTTTCTTTTTGTTGACGAACGTCGTCAGACTTTTACGCCATTAATCCGCCTACACACATTGGGAACACTTCTGAAGCGCGGATAGTATTTCCTGCAAAGATTGTCGGAAGGTCGTGGCAATGATGGCTGATCCGGTGTGTGAAAGGCGTTTGGAAGTTCTATTTCTGCCGTGTTGCTCGGACGAATTTTGTCGTCAATAGAACTTCACCAATGGCGGCGATGGCGGCGATGGCGGCGATGGCGGATAATTTGTCACTTTTTCCTATCGGGGTCACCACTTTAACTAATCTTCACTGTGTCTTGGTTCTTTTAAATTAATTTAAAATAAATTATAACCCGTTTTCTTATTTTTTTGATCGAGCCGAAGTGTTCCGCGCCGCGGTTGGATACAGAAGAGACCGACTTATTTCCATACTGTCCCAACCAACGGCATTTTTTTACCGCTGGTTCTCCACTCCCCTGGTGCGTTCTGAAAACGAGTGAGTGGAGAGTTTCCGCGTTCAGCGCCATCTACCCGTCCGCATCCGCAACATCCGAAATAAATTTCGAATGCTGCAGATCCTGCCGCGCCACACGGCGTGGTGTTGCTGATGCCACCGCCTCTGTCTCCATCGACTCTCGGTCACCAGTTTCCCCGATGATCTCAAGTCGAACATGCTCCCTGATGGTGGCCGGAATTGTGTCGCTGCGAGTAACAAAGGTTAGATGCTGTACCCATCCCCGCAGTTATTTAGTAGTAGGAGCGGATGATGAAGAGGTTCATTTCTTCAATGCATTTCATCCGCTGCCTACGCGAACCTGCTGAAATATTCGCCACAAATTGTGGCGAAACAGCTCCAGTAGGCGGAGCTGTGCTCATGGTCGTCCTGGCGCGTAGACGCCGAGCCGCCCCACGACTAGCGGTTTCGACACCGTGCTGTCCATAACGAGAGCCCGACCCAGTCACCAAGTCAGATGACCCCCGCCGATTATCCGCACCGGTCCTCAAATTTCTTCTTCATCTCATTTTTGGGGGTGCAATTTATCCCTAGCTGCCAGGCATTGGGATAGCTTCCTTAGTGAGTAATCT
This sequence comes from Hermetia illucens, assembly GCF_905115235.1. Lineage (NCBI taxonomy): Eukaryota > Metazoa > Arthropoda > Insecta > Diptera > Stratiomyidae > Hermetia > Hermetia illucens. Next base: position 133,229,383 of record NC_051849.1, on the reverse strand, counting down.
GCAAGACTGCAAAGTTCCTGCACTTTCCACACCTACCTCCTGAGACGCTGCGGTGGCGGAAAGCCATTCAGACTGAAGCTATCCATCCCTCCTCCTTTGACAACCGGACTTGAGACCAGCTACCGTTACTATTATTCTTATAAATTTGCCAATTGGCCAGTGGTTTATTGTCGATAAACTTGTAGTAGAGGCGGATGTTTATATAGGCCGCTTTGTAGATTGTGCCTTTAATTTGGATCCACGGTTCTTCTACATTGGTAGCCGCCTAAGTGAAATCATTTCGTCTTTCTTCTCACGACATCGTTGGCTTGATTAGTAAGATGGCAGTCAACGATCGATGCTGGGGTGCGATTGGCTTTTTTGATTGCTTTGCAAACAGTAACGCTGGTAAAATGTCAGTGTTTTATGAGAACATAGTTGATTTGCCTTTTCCTATTCCCGCTATAAACTGTAGAAAGATACACAATCGGTTGTTGAGTCATGTATCCACAAATCCCCGAGACACCGGTTGCGGTTTGCCTTTTCACCCACATGACCTTTATAATAACCTGCAATGATGGTTAGGCTTCCATAAAATAAATTCAAAACAAGTAAGGAATAGCACCGCCTGCTATGCGTTCAAGCTTGTCCATTTAAGGGAGCCAATTACTAAATTATCTTTCAAGTTCCAAGTATTTTTGCCTAAAAGACTACAATTCAATGGGTCGAACAAAATTGTAAGCAGATGCGTTTCAATGACCTCTTCTCAATTTTACTCCTCCAAAACCACATCGTATAAACATCAATTCATATTGTTACACAACTTCATGTAAAAATCGATAGGAATCCCTATTTGCCCAAAGGATCGGCCCTTGTAGGCACTCCAACGTACTGCTCGTTTCTGAAAGGAAATCCATAAGTGCATAATCCTAGCAAATTTAGTTGCTCGCTAATTCCTTGTCCGTCCACGTAACCAATTAATAAGGTTCCCTCGTGGACATGTCTACGGATACACTCGTCCTTATTGCAGCCTGTCGAGCTGCATGTGCTCCGCTCCGCCATGTATGAACATAGAGGTGGTAGGAAGCTATCTGCTCTTTATATCCTCATTCTAGATCTTAACGACGTACTGAGAATTTACGATGGAATTTAATTGCGTCTGTACGCCATCATAGATTGCAGTGGTACGGACTTCTCATGGAGGATCCTATTCGTAATCCTGTTAAGCTCTGTCTCACACAATTCCGCACTTCCGATCCCCTGCTACTCACAGCCAGCGTTTGTAGTGCACATCCTAGAATTAAGTCCTTATTATAAATTTTAGTGATTATCTTTCTTTGTAGCTTGAAATCTCGGAAAATTTCCGGGTATTTAGTTGAATTTATGACGAGAAATTTGATTATAATAGTTGAGATGGGTGCGCTTTTAGTGAGCGAGTAAGTACGTAATGGGTTTAGCGTTTTGTAACATTTGAGCCGGAATGCAACATTTTAATCATTTCACTCAGGATCAATTCAGGGCAGATGAAGTGGGTATTGATGGCTTCCTGCGCTTCATGAATATATTCGTACGCGTGACCTACTTCGATGAATTATTACGGATTCAGCTAGCGAAATTAGATTTAGGAATGCGCTGAAATTAGACGAGGAGGACTACACTGCATTGGAAACCAGGAAAATGAAAATTCCTGAAAAGCAGAAAATTTATAGTTTCGATAATGCAAACGATTTCATTTTGGTAACTGAGGAAACTTCTCTAAGTAGATCAGCTTCTTGTATGTTCTTGAGTAACTTATTTAAGTGCACTAAACCATTAAAAAGGTTTAATCTTGTAGTGGAAACTGCAAACTTCAGAAAGCTTAAGAAACTTAAAAGCATTTTCAATGATTTCACGTTCGGAGATAGAAGGATCCTAGAGCTCTTTTCTTTTCGATTCAAAGGCACCGCAGGGGCACACATGTTTATGATGAATGTTTTATACTTAGCTATGCATTATCATTTAATAACTAAGTAGAAGTTGTTTTACACCTCATGTTAATGGGTATTTCTAAAAATTATTATTATTATTTCATTAAGGGCAATTGTACTGCGTCCTAAAGGAACTTCTGTGCCCCTTTTGCTTGTTATAGTATATCTACCAACTATAGTATGCCAATCAAGCCCATAGCCATCAAGTATTTTAATATATTCCCTACTTCCAAGTATTTCAATTCGGCATCTGATGTTAAGTATTCTCCCATTTTCCTCGACCTACTTTGCACAAGTACCCGACATTGTTCCAGAACGTCTATGAAAGTTTCGTCACACTTCACACATAAATCTAAGGGCAATATCCGTGGATGTCCCTAGTTTCCACAGGTAATAGTTTAGTAGTCAATGACCAATGAATAATAATAATAATCGTTGGCGCAACAATCCATATTGGATCAGGGCCTTGAAGTGTGTTAGAGCACTTCATTCAAAACCGTAACGGTACACTACAGTATACTGTAGGAGGCAATGTGGTCAGCATTGCGCTCGCCTGGGATTATTACCCGGATTTGACTCAGGGACTCGTTCACAGCTGAGTCGACAAATCCCACTGCCTCCAGTGAGATTTGAACCGCGACCTTCCGTACTATAGCCTTGTGCTCTAACCACTCAGCTATCCGGACACTGACCAATGAATATTGCCACTATAATCGGACACTGTTTCTGGCCAGCTTTGTTTCGTATCACCTCTAGACTGCTTCATTCCTAGTAGCTTCGCCCAATGTAGTTGCCTCAGTCGTTGCTCTTCATTTGTTAATGTAACTTCTAATCCGTTTCCGTGTGGATGCATCCTGCCCATTGCATACTAACCCAATATGGTCTAGAACCCAGATAATGAACACGGACTTACTCAAAGCATTAGAGTTCAGCAGGTTGGACTTAAGTGTCTTAATCGCCGCTTGGTTGTCTATCCGAATAGCAATGTTCTGCCCCCTATAGTTCCTTTAGACATTTAAGGACATTTGGAGAATCAAGCAGCCACATCTGCCTGTAACATATATTTCCGCCAGGAATATGCTAGTGTGCTCACATATTGGTTCAAAGTATGGTACGTTTTCCTCCAATGGCCCAGGAGCCCGCTCCCTCCTGATGTGAGCGATCTGTCTCCGCTCTCCCTTAGCTTGCTGCTCTAGCAGCTTTCAAACTTTTCATCAAAATGAAAACCCGTTGTCATGTTATCCTTTGGCATCAGCGATTGTCAGTACCGCCTGAAAAGATTATCAATTTTCCTTCTTTTTAGCTCCCCGCTCAGTGAAATTCCCGGCCATTCTGAAGATCTCTCTTCTTGACTGCATTTGTATGTGCAGATGAAGAGAGGTTAACCCCAGAACGACCTCCAGGGATACTGTTCGGTATGTCCTTATTGATAAAATGATACACTGATTTCTGGGGGCAGCTCCATTTTGAAGGTTTTGTGTGAAACAAAACCTTATTAGAATCGATTCGGTGTCTGTCTGTCCGTCTGTCCGTCTACCCGTCTGTCTGTCACACTCGACTTATTCGGAAACGACTAGACCGATTGTCATGAAAATTGGTGACTTGACGCCGGACACCAGTCGAGTACCTGAGTCAAATCAGGGTGATAATCTCGAGCGAGCGCAATCCTGACCACATTGCCTCCTACAGTGTATTGTAGTGTACCGTTTCGGTCTTGAATAAAGTACTCTAACACATTTCAAGGCCCTGATCCAATATGGATTGTTGCACCAACTATTATTATTACTATTATTATTTAAGGGGGGCGCCCCATACATGTGAATGGAGGGTGCAAATCGGAAATATAGGTACGATCAATTTATATACTTGCATATATGTGTACAGTATTCGGAAATAGGCAGTTTGTTTGTTTAGGGTGAGCGTAATATCTACGGCTGTAATATGTTTGCAAAAATATGAAGGATTATGTTGGATTTGTAGCTATATACGGATAGAAAAATATGCGTTGAAATTTCTTACATAAGATGAACACAAAACCTTTATACCCGAAGCGCGAGCTTCCGGTATTCCTACTTGTTTTCCGGCTATGGACCTGCAAGTCATCAGAGCACTTGCAGCTTTCCGGCAAGTATTTCCGACATGCGTTTTCCAGAGCAGAGTTTTGATCTAATGTAACTCCCAAATATTTAACCTCTGTTTCTCGTTTCACCTCCACGCTATGTTCCTAATGATTTTCAGGACGTCAAACTTGGGCTTCCTAGTGAATCGTACTATGGTGGTTTTGGCTGTATTGATGCGCAACTCTCAGTCCAGCTTGGATTCTATCACATAGGGTACTCTTATATTTCCCCCACAGATTAAAACAGTGTCGCCAGGCCTGGAATTGTGTTTCAGTATTTGTTAGGTCTTCTAGAAGTTCATCCACAACCATACTCCACATGAGCGTTGATAGTACGGGCCCTGTGGACTCTCTAGCATTATGCCCATCTAGAAAGCCAGGGAATTTTCCACTCTTTGCGCTCTTTCGATGTTAAAAAACACACATAGTGCTATTTCTTCTGCTTCTATGACATCTCGTAATATGTACATCCGTCAGGTGCTACTCGGCACTTTCAGTGGAGGGTTCTGCACGATAGGTATGTTGGGGATTACGCATTATAACATTAGTTCTAATACAGTTGTCTATAACCTTCTCCACCGTTTTAAGTACGAACGCTGTTAAGCAAATTGCTCTGAAAGGCTTAGTCTGAAAAGAATTCTTTTTACTCGCTTTTGGAATGAAGACCACTTTTACCCGCTTCCATGCTGTTCCAATGCCCCCACGTCTCAAGCAGGATGTTGTTACCTTCCGACGTAGTATAGAACCCCGGGAAATGAGTTCTGAGAAGCAGACGTACTCTGCCCTCCTCATTCTCAGTAAATATCCCATCTTCCTTCTTCAGAGTTTTGCCGGTACTCAGAGGTGGCGGTAAGGAAGATGGGGCGGCAACCCTATCGGCCAAACCAAAACCAAGTGGTCGAGGAGAACCTCCATAGTGGTGGCACCGGGAGGCGCTATAATTACTTTGGTTTGCCGGCCGTGATTCAGTAGGCGAATGCTCCAAAGACCTAATTAGGGCGATCAGACCCGAGTCTGCACGGGGATTCATCTGAAATGGCAAATTGGTCACGAAACCTTACCAGGGGTATACTGATACCATGGGAACCGGGAAAGCCCCTGGACTCACATACTTCGGGTGAACTCCTGTTGTATGTGAGGACAGCTCGGTTATTTGCGGTTGGCCCCCCTAGTGGGAGTTTCAGGGTGGTTGTGGTTGTGCTCAAGCGATAAGAGACCTTCGGGCCTCGACGTGGTGTTGCGTATCAACACGGGTGACGTACTCCATAGTTCGGTAGAGATTTAGGTAATTCTTGCATCCACCAGTATGAATGCTAAGTCATGCACTTGGTATAGACTGGTACCGTTGTGACTTGTCTCAGCGGGGCTCTGATTGTGGTCACAAATTCAATCCATGTCTGAAGAGGAGCGTAGGATTAAGTCTCACGACAGGTGCCTACGTAAAACACTATGGGCTTCACTTCAAAGTTTTGCCCGGTTGAAGTGTTTTCGTACAACTGGTCTCATTCTGGCTAGGTTTCTGTTCAACCAGAGTACATCCCTTAGACAGTTGGCCTCATATGCGTCAATAGCAATGTTGAGATCCTCCACCATTACTTCTAGTTTCAGTTTGCTCATGTTATCACCGCCCCCTTGTAGGTGAGCCATGTTGTTTCTCAGGTGCATTGCATAAAGTCCTAATCCATTCTCCTAGGATTCCTCATTATTTTTTTTATTTTGAAGTTGTCCTCAAGTTGAATCTGATTACTCGGTGATCTGGTACACTCCAATTCTTGACTAGCAAAGAGTAAATTCAAGAAGGTACTCACTACTTCGATTAGCGTCGCTGCTTCCCCAGAGTTCGTGATGGATGTTGGCATCGCAACCTAGAAGAAATTGTAGCGCCCTCCGCTCTAGCGACTAGCTACGCTGGGGTCCGAATATCATCTCTTGGGAAATATTTCTATGCCATAGCTGCCTTTCGAATTGTTCCCCCAGCTTGCAATGAGACTTGAACATCCATAATGTCTCCGGTCAAGACTACTCTACCTTATCTATCGAGATGAGTGATATCACTTTAACAGGAAAGAAGGCTTTATAGGAATTGATTTGGGCGGAGGAGTTCTCAATAGCTTATTTCATTCCCTCCCCTCTCAGAACGAGTTCCACCGCGTATCCGCATCGAGGTTTGGTGTTTTGGAGATTGCGTTGAGGATTTGTTGAATGTAGATTTCGTGCCATCGTCGTTTGCATCCATCCAGTAAGTGAAGTATCGGCCCAGGGAAAGATGAAAGAACTAGGAGTAACCGCTTATAATAGAAAATTTCGATTTTGGGTGGAGGGAACTTAAACGGAGTACAAGGTCCGAATGCAGGGTTTAGGTTTCTAAGGTTGGTAGCTAGGTTCAGGCTGGGAAAAATATCGATTCTTAAGGACAGGTTTCTGATAGCGGAAACCATTTTTGATTAGTTCACAAAGTCAAAAGCTTCCCTTATCCCAAGAAGATAAACTATCGTCGGTGTCTTGTGATTATGTCCGAGCAGCACGCCAGCTCTCGGGACTAGTATAGCATGCTCAACTGAACGGTTGGCGAACTGAAAGTTCATGATTTCTGTAGCAGTGCTCATCAATCATTGATTTATTGAGATAGGCCTGTAGCTATCTGGAAGGAGAAAATTTTCGTTTTTCGCTAGGATGCAAGGTCGAAGGAAAATGAGCGTTCAGCAAGCAATGGTTAAATAATGTTGTCAGAAATTGGCTGGTAGATACAGAGAACTATTTAGTGATTATCGAAGGGTTTGTATCTATGACGCTCGACTTTTTTGCTTTTGTAAAGATTCAGTCTGGTTGTTTGAGACTGGGGCAGAAAGGATCGAGGGGAGTTTTAATTGATACATTGATTTCAACTTCAAAACATTTGGCCAGATATGTAGAGACATTTGCTTTTTCAGAAGCGGTGACGGAATATGAATGAATAAGTTTGAGTTAAGCCCGATTTTAGGGAGGTGATTACGGGGGTTGTTAGTATGCAGGGATGAGAGCTTTTACAAATCGAGGTATCGGAATAAGGATCTCGTACTTTTTTAGTGAGAAGGTATATTTTTAGTAAGAAGGTATATTTCTGAGTAGTCTGCACCGTTTTATAGTGGATGTCTTGCAGGATATCTTCAGCGAAGTAGGTGAGGTTACGGAACATGTGCAAACATGTTCTTCAATTCGTGCAAACGAATTTTTCATTTGCCTGCTGAGTTACTTCAGTATATTTTTGGTTTTGTATGAGTTACAACTGGGACGGTCTGGCTTTCAGTGATTGCCGCCACTTGGCCATCCTCAAATCGGAGGCAGTTGAAACGTTTCAATCAGAAAGCGAAGTAGCAAGAATGGTGTTTCGCTTGTTGGTGTATGTATATGTATATCTAACCGAGGGACGTATCTACCGTTTAAATCGTCTCCTAAAATCAGGCACAACTGCTTATCTATTGGCGGAATTGATCCACGCAAAAGAATTTAATGGCGAATAGGTCCTTCAGATCAAGCAAGCAGTGAGGACAATAGTGGAAAAAAGGGTATTGGTGGGAAAAAGTATTGTGTTGTGAGTAATTTGTTCCAGACCAGTATTGTGGTAGCTCAATGAAGATTAGAAAGGCTTTGATTAACATTCTGTCTCTCTGTATGGAATATATCAACGGTCAAGCACTGTTTGTGTATTGTCTCGAGCCTGACGAGAGACAGTTGATGTTAAAATCAATGGTCCTAACATTTATGATTGGATGCCGTATTGAAGATCATCATGAACCGCCAAAATTGATTGACGAACTGAAGGAGGTGCGAAGAAGAAGAATTAGAAAATAAGTGTGAGCCTGTTGCGTAGTGCTACAACGAAAGATTACCAGGTAAATTGGGACCTAAGAATGATATGAGATGTAATGCATTGGATCGGGTTAATCCGAGATAGAAAGATTTGTTATCGGGTGCTCATCATCGCTTTAGAGGATCGAAGTGTCGCATGTGTTCGCGCGCATTTGGCTTCCGTCCGGTGTCTTGGGATGCTCTCTAACTGCCGTTTATCGTTTTCACTAAGATGAAATTGTCGACCTCGAAGGGGGCGTTAAAGGTAATTAGACACAAGAACATTCTGCGCCCCTCTGATATTGCCTTCGATGTGTCGCAGGATTTGACATGGGTTTTCGGACGAAATCTGTATAACATGTTGGAGCATGTGTGAACACCACTTTCCTGTTCTCCATGGAAAGGTTCCTCGTAGCAGCGTAGTTCTCTTTACATTTTAAGAGTTTCGACTTTCCTGATATCTTCGGCAGTCTGCGTAGCCATGCAATTCTTCGCAAGTTCAACAATTATAGTTGGACTCTTGGTATTCAACGATTTACTTGATACTAGGTCCACCGGATGTCAATTTACTTCCATTTAGCAGGCAATCGTCAACAACAAGTTCCGGGTAAGGTCCTTCGACGATTTATTCTTACTGACAGCCTCCTCTAGCTTGCCCAGTATTATCTGCTCTGTTTCATAATAGAAGTTGTTAGGCTGATCCCATTTGCTAACTCACAAAAGTGGTCTGACGTCCTCTCATGTGCCATCGCTCACCTAACGCAGGGTCTGACACATCTTCTTGTTCTACTATAGATATTCCCTTATAGAGGACTGGATCAGCTTCACTCATATGAATTAAATTACCAACTGACCGCAGCGTATTGCGCCGGATTTTATACACAGCCAGCCATTCATGGTATAAATTATAAATTTCGTTCTTATATAGGCTATCGAATCGTCCATTCTCATGTAAGGAACCAAAAATTCCTCCAAATTACGAATTCCTCCTCCCGAACACAGCCAAATGAATTTGGAATTATTCTTGCTAAGAACTCAGGTCTCTGAGGAATACATAAGGACTGTAAGATTATTATCTTGTACAGCTTTGAATGTATGGTGACACCTTTCGCGCGTTACAGTTTTTGTTAGCTGAAATCGGTGGATTTCATCCTGGTAGTTGTTGTTAGTTGTGACCCTATATAGGACCCTATATATAGACTGTTTCAAAGTTGTATTCTCCTAACTTTACTATTCTTAATTAGTCAGTGAGATTTGTTGTCGTTACCTCTTTGGTTTTTTCATGTACAGCCCAACATCTCCCACCGCTAATAATCTCCATCTGCATTAAGATCACTTGTTCGCGTTGTTCTTCCCATGATTTCAATATAACCAGCATAGGCCAGTAGTTTGGTGAACTTAAAGAGAATGGTGCCTCTTGCATTTACCTCAGCATCACGGATCACTTTTTCCCGACCCAGGTTCAGAAGCATGCATGGTAGGGCATCTCCTTGCGTAAGATCGTTGGTGATATTGAATGGTCTCGAAGTTACGGCCAACCTAATTAGTCTTAGCAGCTTTTTCGGCAAACCTAATCCTATCATTGCCGCAAATCCTGGCTATGTTATCATGTGCGACCTTCAAGTCCATAAAAAGTGATGCAACTGATGGCTATATTCCAACTGTTTTTCTATCCCTTGCGTGGAAAGAAAATCTGATTTGTTGCTGATTTTCCTGGAGGGAAGCTTCTTTGGTATGTGCCGATGAGTTTCTCTTCTAAAGCTATCGGACCTACCAAGATAGCGCAAAATGTCTTAGAGATGGTACTCAGCACCTCTATTACCACTGTTAGGTCCAGCATGCTTCAAATATGAATTCAAATTTTATGTAAGTAAAAATGTCATTTTGAAGTGTAATTGCAATACGACCGGCCGGTAAGCAAACAAACGTTAGCTGCGTAATGTACAAACACACAACGTATTGAGTATAAGCTCTTGTTATCCTTGACCTTAGCTGTAAGGTTTCCAGATCTCGTTTCTTCCGAGCTTTATTTGCGCCTTTTACCCAGTACCCAGTTCCCATCCTTCTAAAAGTTTTAGCAAATTTATGCATTGCATTGCATAGATACGATCCCATATAAAAATGTAAAACCTGCTTAACATGATTCGGCACCTGACGGAACCTATGTACGGGTGGAGAATTGGACCCTAACCAGGATCCACACAATGGAGGTGTCATCATGTCACACCTCAGATATCGACCATAACTTCTGGATGTTTGTGCATGGCTTTGTTTAAGTTCCATTCTCCTAACTCCACTACCTGCGAAATATCTTTGACCACTTCTTAGCCCACAAATTTCTGCCCGCCTATATGAAAAAGCATTACCTATTTGCATATAAATACTTTTCGGTGATTTGTCCTCCCAACACAGTACAAATAAGAGGTCTAATGAGAGAAACATTTTAACGAATAGCCATCCATACATGCTACCTTCAGTAGCTCTTATCGCATTCAAGCCTAATTCCCTCTATATCCATCCTAGACGACAGACCCTCGTATTCAAGAAAGTTTACACTTTCCTCTCGAGTCTCCTCTTCTAACAAAAGATTTAAATTTGTCTACCTTTGCGAACTTGTGCCGTATTGTTGTTGTTACGCCCTTAAGATTTTCCGTTAAGTCTTCCCGCTTTCGTTGAACTCCAAAATCGCATTACTACTAGTTCAGATATTTGCTTCGCTGGTTCCTCATAAGAATTTATGAATATTTCTAACTGGTAAAAGGCAAAGGGCAATTACGCTTCTTAGTTGTGCATTCTCCGGATTTTATGGCGGCTGTAATTAACCACTATGTTCTTGAATTCGCTCCCATCAGGCTTAATTGGTTCTATAGCAGGAGTACATAGCAACACTCCACTCCAGTCTGCCGATTCCCAATGCGGCAGAGAAACTTTATTCAATGTTTAGTCCTGGCGAATGAATAGGGGATCGAATAAAGTTTCATGAACTACTCCGGCTATGATTGAGATTAGTGTATTGGAAATTTACCTGTAAACCTAAAATAAACTCTCAATAGTGTGGGATGTCGAATCAATGTCAGTGATTGCTAATAATTGCATTGGAAGCAACCCATTGGAAACCGAAAGAACTTCTGTGAGCTCCATTAAATGTGAACAAAATAGGAATCTTCGAAATTTCTCTAAATTCAAAGATTCCATGAGCGTATGTTAATGATAAACATTGGCTGCACGTCCGGTAGAATCCAGGAAGTAAGTGGTGAACAAGCCGGATAAACTTCCATTCAGGATGTGTGGTGTGGCGCAATGTAAGAAATAGGACAAATGGAGTATTCTATGATACCTTTCGTCATTGACCATTGAGGCGAATTCAACTGGCATTCGCTTTTCTAATAAGCACACTGGATTGATTGTGGTGATTCAACTTAGTTTGGAAAGTTTGTGGCAATTGTGCCTTTACAAGCCTTTAGATATTTTCTTCTTGATGATTCAACTTTCCCCGCATACAACTAGCCTGTAGCATAATTTTGGAAAATTTAGTGGAAATTCTATTGTAAACAAAGCGGTCAAATTGTGATTTCGTGTAAGTTTAATGCAACCTGATAAATCATTCGTAGAATGTTGGTTGTTATTGGTAATACAGTGCTCTCCAGAAAGAACTTATTATGAAAATGGGTCGCGCAAAATAATGCACAGTTGGACTTGACAACTAGGTAAAAATAGAATACTTACGCACCCAAAGTTTCACACCTATGCCCCATCACTCCCTCCCGTTCATTGTATTTTCTAGATACGTCTCCTATGCTTATTCTTCTCAGCTGTAAGTGTAGCTTGTCGGAAATCCTTACTGTGAAATTCCCTTTTCTCCCTTTCTTCGTCTGCGGAACCGCCCCATGCTCACCTGACCTAATCATTCTAGCCTTCCATTTCATTCCAACTACCTCTTCCACTCTTTCCTTCTTCCACTTTTCCTATATGAACATTTGTTCCACCACGAAATTGAACAACACCAAAAACTCCTAGGGCCGCCCTCCCGATCTCTTCTCCTTCAACCTCCCCGGGCGCCATCTCTCTCTATTTCCTTGCAAATCACCCCCTCCTCTTCTAAATCTCAAGAAGTTCTCTTGTCTTACCGTTCCTGCGGAGTTTCTTTCTATGGTTACACACCCCGGCTCCATACTTAGCCTCCTATTATTCCCGTTTTTGATCAATGGCCTCTCCTTCACCTTCACCTGTCCTTGCTTGCTTTACGCAGATGAACGTATATTATTTGCCTTTGTTTCGTCTCCACTGGGCTGCGCTCTCTTGCAATTCAACCTGTATACTTTCCCTTTCCCCCATTGGTGCTCGATTAAGAAGCTGATAGTGAATATCAATAAATTCACTAACACCCTTGCCAACAATCTTTGCCTACTCACTTAGTGGAGAACCCCTTTCATTACTGACCTCTTTTCAAGACATGGATGTAATCTTCAATGACAAAATTGGTTTCACTTCCCACTTCGTTGACACCATTAATCGAGCTTACAAAATGTTTAGTTTGATACCACGAATCCAGTCTTCTTTTACACATTTAAACTCCCTTGTCAGAAACATTCTTGGATATTGCGGAGTAGTCTGGCCTCGCTTTTGCAACCGTGTAAAATGTTAATTTACCTGAACTCTCTTTTCAACAAGTCGGGAAACCGAAAGCTGGACGCTTCGGGTTTGAGAGGTTTTGTGTATTTCTTTTATAACGACATTTGTCCCATTGTCCCATTAGTACGTAGCACGTAATAAATGCTCCAACGAAAAAGAAACAACAAGTTTTTTATTATTTCAGATATTCGTTGGAAACACCGCATAATTACACTCAGACTCCACTTTTGTTGTTTTACACAAAACCTTAAAAAGAACCCCCCAAGTAGATTGATTGTTACGACTCCATACAATCAATCACCGTTCCCTGGCACAACGCCGCATTTTCCTTGATATGTGTACCCCTTTTAATTTCGGTAAATTCCTAATAGAGTGCTTTGCCAACTCCGATATTATTTTCCGCATCACCTCTCTTAGTACACGTAGTATGGACATTTTTGTAGTCTCTTTCGCGGAGCTCAACTTCTATTGTCGCTCACTGACTATGCGGGTTCTACAACGCTCCTCCCTTTGAGGACAATAACTAGAAATTTACTTTCTGTTTATTGTCACCAAATTAAACAAAGTTAAAAAAATAAATAAAAGAAACATATGTAGGGGAAGAAAGAAGAACGAAATTGACGTTGAAGGATCACGGAACCCCAAAACTAGCAGCTTTTAGCCGTGGGCTCACAACGTCCCCGTGGCTGATGTCCCTGAGTTGTAGTAACTCAGAGGTTGTCACCGTTGGTTGGTCACCGTCTCGAAAAACTACCAAAAATCGAAGAACACATGCAGAATTCGTGTAAATTTGGGCAGACCATTTTTCTGAAAAAACAATCACATTGTTTTAATTCTTGCAGGATGAACAGATTGCGCACTAAGCAATTAAAAGGGTGTTCAGAGCTATTCGAGAAAAATGCAGTGGGGAATGTGTGAATGATACACGATACACGATACGACGTAAGGAAGGGAGAGTAGAGTGGAAATGAATGGATCCTACGACCCCACAGAGAATTTGTGACAAAGAAGAACATCTTTAGGACGTAAGGAAAACAATTCAGACCACTTGGATTCAAAGAGTCTGCAACAAAGGGACTCAAGAATGCGTATAAAGACACCAAACAGTAACCACTAGTTTACCAGCTAAAGCAGAATTTAGGTGTCGTTTAAGCACTATTGCAGATGCCTTGGTGGATCCAAAAAATGCAGAAAATGGGAGATGGAGACCCACATAAATGTACATATATGCGCTGCATGTAGAAGAAGGATGTGAACTGTCATATATTGCAGGTGACAGCGGATACCCAATGCTTCAAAGAAGCAACATGTTAATGCTGCTCCCCTGACGGAAAAAAATAAAAATAGGGTACCATTTACTCTGAAGAAAACAAATTAAAATTCTTACGGTAGTGAAACTAGAGCCAAACGTACAAGTTCTATTAGGCGGGGTTGGCATACAAATGGAACGAATATAATAGTTTCCATTTTAAGGTGTAAACACAAAACCTTATTAAAATCGGTCTACAGTCTGTCTGTCTGTCCGCCACACGCATTTTTCTCGAAGATGGTTTTAGCGATTGACACCAAATTTAGTAAAAAGGTGGGAACTGTGGAAGCTCGCGCATATTACATCCTTTTGCGTCGAATTTAAGGGGTGGATCCCCATACATGCAAAAGAGGGGTGTACATTTTTTTTCATCAAATATTGTCATGTGGGGTATCAAATTAAAGATCTCAATTAGTACTTCTCGAAGTTTTGATATTTGTTGGAAAGGTGGTGAGTGCGGGGGGTTGAAAGTGATCATTTCTTTAACGAATCCATTCTCAGAAACTACTCAACCAAACAATCTGAAAAAAATCAGAGGGCTGCCACTATATGGTGCCTCCAAAATACCCTCCATACCAATACCTGTTCAAATAAAGTTAATAATAGTACATTGCCATAATTTTTACGAATTGACAGGAAAACCCCCCTTTAATTCACTCTAGATTCACAAAATTTCGCAGCAATATAGGCTATAGCATAGAACATAATCCTGAATTTTGGTGAAAATCGCACTATTACTAACAGAGTTACACTAGGTCAAAGCTGTCGCTTCTCTGCAAATTCAAGACTATGAATGTCAATATGGCTTGAAAGTGGATATTTTCACATAATATGTTACATGCTACATACTAATGGGACAAATGCACACTCAAATCTCTTTGTAAAGGAAATACACAAAACCTTTCATACCTGAAGCGTCTAGACATTTCTTCGATTTCCTTGACAGGCTAATATGTTTATTGAAAACCAATTAGCCAAGTCAATTAAGTGGGTAAACCATTGTAGAGGCCGAAAAATAGAGAAGATTTTAGAGATTTTTTTCTAAAAAACTAAACAACATATCCATATTCGATAAAAGGTGTTTGTCGCTGTATTATCATAGAAGTAGTGAAAAGTGCTGGTAGATGCAGGCTTCCGGTGTTTTCGATGAGATATCTTTTCTTGTTATGGGTTTTTTTTAAATTTTAGAAAAAAAAGCCAAAAAATCGTTTCAAAAATTTTAAACAAAAATTGAAGGAAGTAATGTAACTAAAAATCCTACGTAGTATCGAGGAGCAAGTTGCTCTGAACATTAAAAACTTTAAGTCAATTAAAAAAAATTGCTCGAGATTTCGGTCCGGTCAGCTCGGAATTGGTTCTTTTGAGAAAACCGCGTTTGAAATTGCAAGCATGTGGAACAACATGTCATAGTCTTGAATGTGCGGAGGAGCGACAGTTTTGACCTAGTATGACTTTGTTAGTAATAGTGTGATTTTCACCAAATTTGGCAGGATCATGCTCTATGAGGTAGCCTATATTGCTGCAAAATTTTGTGATTCGAGAGTGAACTTAAGGGGGGTTTTCCTGTCAATTACTAAAAATTCGAGTAATGTACTATTATTAACTTTATTTTAACAGGTATCGGTATGGAGGGTATTTCGGAGCCTAAGCAATCCCCTGATTTTTTTCAGATTTTTCGGTTAGGTAGTTTCTGATAATGGGTTCGTTAAAAAAATTACCACTTTCAATCCCCGCGCTCCTCACCTTTTCAACAAACGTCACAAACGTCAAAACTAAGACCGGCTTCGAAAAGTACTAATCGAGACCTT